>NC_056747.1:1171307336-1171329836 GCF_019279795.1 Protopterus annectens | reverse complement strand
AGCTACGGTGCCGAAACTGAGCTCCTCCCCTATCCATAATGCCTCTCTGTCCCTCCCAGATCTCGTTTGCTGCCATTCCAACTACAAGTGAGTCATCTGAGTTCCATCTTTGTTGCGAGTTTTTGGCTATTTTTGAGAATCTTTGTACTCAGGTACTGTTTTAAAAACTTTTCCTTTTTGTTTCTGAACTTCTCCCTACCCTTCGCGTTTTTCATAGATAGTAATTTTCATAGCTTTAAGTGTCTTCTGGTCAGTTTCCCTTTCCTGTCTTTCTGTCATGGCTGATAAATTGGACAAGTCAGAGAAAGGTGCGGATTTTAAAAACTGCACTGGGTGTGGGCATAAACTCCCACCCTCTGATGGTCACACGTTGTATGTAGTATGTTTAGATGTCCCTCACTTAGACTCTGGGTGCTCTATTTGTGTGTGGCTTTCTTCCCATACCCTCGTGGACAGACCCAACAAGCTGATTCTTAAGGGTTTGTTACCCAGTTCTTCTGGTATAGGTGCAGGAACTCAACCTCTTGCTAAGTTGCCCGAGGAATGATAGCAGGATGTGGATAAGAAAGCAGAGAGAGAGAAAAATCTAAAGGCTACCACAGGCCCCCGCAGAAGCGGAGACTTGCAGAATCTTCCCCTGCTGCTGGTGAACCTTCTCCCATGTTTAAGCTTAGATTATCTTCCCCTCAGCCTAGATTCTGCCCCGAGCCTTTAGATTCAACCTCTCCCAGGCACCACTCCCAGCCTGCATCTGTAGCTTCCTCTGCCAGGTAGTCCCATAGCTTATCGAGAGAGAAGTGGACCGCCTGATGAGACAGTTCCTGCGGGCCCAGATCCAGCTGGGGGTCCTTCCTGCCCCTTTCCCACCTGGAGTGGGGACTACTTCCCTTTCCCTTACTGGGTGTTCTCCTTTCCCAAGCCCGAGGGCTTCAGGACCTTCGGATGTCAGAGTTGCCAGCATTTTTAGTTTATTCAAAATCGACCATGGCCCTGAGTTCCTCGGCTCTTACTCTTCAGTGCTGGAGGGCTCTCAAGAGTCATAGTCTGCTCAGCATTGGTTTAGAGGGTTTGGCATTGAGGCTTTCATTGCCTTCCCCTCCTCTCGGATCTTTGGCTCTGAACAGCTCAGCACCAACACCACCATTGGCGCAGATGGAGTCTGGGATTTCAGCTCCCCCGGTGTCGAGCACCTTAGAGGAGGCGCTTGCAACGCCAATCTCCCTCTCTCCGTCGGCATTCGACGTGGTGGAGAGGGTCCTCTCAACTTCGGTGTCGAGATCCTCAATGCTTCCCCTGCAGATCCTCTTCAGCTCTAGCTGGACTCTGGACCCGAAGTTTCCACTACTCCACTTCAATGACAGCCTGCCTCGACCCTCCAGATTTCTCTCCCTTCTGATCCCCAGGCTTCTGGTTCCTCCCTGGAATCTCCCCCCGAGGAAGTCCACCGGAAGCATGTTTGCAAGAGGAGACACATTGACTCCACCCCTGCATCTGTCAAAGAAGACACTGACTGGGAGGAAGGTGAGTGTCCCCCCCTGATCTCTGCCCGATGTCTCCTTTAGAGACATCATGGAAATTCTGCGTCAGAAGGGTAGATGGTCAGCCCCAAAGCCTAATCCAGATGAGTCAGTGTTCTTGGATGTGTTTGGCGCAAGTCCATGTACTTCCTGGGTGACCCCCCCCATGGTCCCCTTGGTTGATCTAATTGCCCACAGGGCATGGAAGGAACCGGACACAGTGAAATCAGTCCCAAAATGCCCTGACAAGGTCTTTAGCCCCCTCCCCTAACAGACATGTTTTTTTGGCAGAAGAGTATCCCTGTTGATGCCTTGGTGGTTGCAGCTGCCAAAAAAAAAGAAGCTGGCCCAGGAGAGTGCCGCTGTCCATCGCCTGACAGGGAGTCCAGAGCGATAGAAAGACTGGGGAAGCATGTTTATACATTAGTGACTTTCTCTCTGAGGGCACTGAATTACATGGTGCATGTTACTAGACTGCAGAGATCAGACATTGAGGAGCTTTCTGCATCTACCCCAGAGTCCATGTCGGCAGAGGAGAAGAAGATCTTCTCCTCTAGACTGCCCACTGTTAAAGCCATTTCTAACACCTCTATGAGGCTTCTGTCCTTTTCCATGGAAGGTGCATCTAGAGCAGCTGGTTCAGGCATCACTACTAGGTGTCACACCTGGATGCGGCTTTCCGATTTATTTGAAGCTTTCAAGGCGTCCTTCACAAATGCTCCTTTGATGGAGCTTCTCTGTTTGGTCCATCTGTGAAGGATACTTTTGGCCGAGTACAAGAAGGACGGTAAGACCCTGTCTGCCATCAGAATCCGCTTTTCTACTCCTCAGCATTCCTACTCCAGGTATTAAAGAAGTAGTAAGAAGTTGTAGTTCCAGAAGTCCAGGGCCTTCCATCAAGATGCACCGGCAGAGTTTTCCCCTAGAGGCAGATTGGGGAATGATTCTTTTAGATGCCACCCTAAGGGCAGGAGGGCTTTGAGGGATCAAGGGTCTCGGGACTCACACCCAGATAGGCCTTTTCAGTGGCCCTAAAGTGTTGCCTGGCTGTCCTATCCAGGAGGCAGTCGGGGGTTGCTTTTTTCTGCACCCATCAGCCTGGGAAGCCATCACGTCTTGTCAGTGGGTGCTGACAATAATTTTCAGGGGCTATCTGATACCCTTTCTTCATCCGCCAACACCCCGAAAGGTTCTCCCAGATGTTCCACCCACTCACAGGGACACAGCCGAACTCGAAATTTCAAAGCTGCTCACCAAGCGAGTCATCCAGCCCGTCCCCCCTGGGATTATCCAGATCAGGTGTCTACTCAAGGTTCTTTTTGGTGCCCCAAAAGACGGGGGGACACGGACTGATCTTGGATCTCACCCGCTTGAACAGGCTTGTCGCCAAGACAAAGTTCTGGATGATTACAATTCAATCTGTCCTTCCCTACGAAGGACTACTGGATATGTTCGGTGGACCTCCAGGATGCTTACTATCACATAAAGATGGAAAAGCATCACTAGAGGTTCCTACACTTCCGATCAGGAGCCAGGCATTATAATTTCAGGGTACTCCTATTTGGCCTTACCACAGTCCCCAGGGTGTTCACCAGAGTGGTAGCAGTACTCGCAGCGTATCTCAGGCTGCAGGGGTTATGGGTTTTCCCCTACCTGGACGACTGGCTTCTAACTGCACCCACAAAGCATCAGCTTCTCAAGGCCATGGACCAGTTCCTTCAGTTAGCTTCGATCTTGGGCATCACGATAAGTTTTCCCAAATCGAAATTGGAGCCTCTCCGCTCCTTGGAATTCATCAGAGAGCTGTTGAATATGTCTCTGTGCAAGGTCTTTCTCACCAGGGACAAGATTCGGTCTCTTCAGGGACAGGTGTGTATTCTTTTGGAAATGCCTTTGCCGTCAGCAGCCCAAATCCTTCAAGGTCTGGGCTGTATGGCAGCAACCATTGTGATTTTGCCGTTGGCAAGACTACACATGCGGTTCTCCAATATACTGTATCAGTTCAGTGGTCGCTCCTGGACCAGCCCCTGTCCCATTCAGTTCAGCTGTCCAAAACCTACAGGTCCTCCCTACTGTGGTGGTTGAACACTCAGAATTTAGCAGAAGGATGATCTTTCGTGGCTCCCACTTCTGTGGCCACAGTCACCACAGATGCCTCCCTGCTCGGTGGGGGCATTGGCTGGGACATGGTCAGTGTTAGAGACCAATCTACACTTCAGCATTCTGGAGATGGGGGCAGTGCTTCGGGCGTTGCAGACACTGCATTCATTTCTCCCACGAGGAACAATTGCAAAACAGACAGACAACATGGCAGTGATTTGGTATATCAACAAACAAGGAGGGACCAGATCTTATCACCTCTGTCAAGAGGCCATGAGATTGTGGGAATGGGCAATTTCCTCTGGCTGCCTTCTTATTACAAAGCACATTCCAGGGTGTTCCAATATCCTAGCAGGCAAACTCAGCAGGACCATTTTGTCTCTTTACGAGTGGTCTCTGAAACAATCAGTGGCAGACATGATCTTCCAGAAATGGAGGACATGATCTTCCAGAAATGGAGTCAACTGAGCTGTAATCTCTTCGCCTGTCCTTCCAACGCCAAGTGCACTGAGTTTTTCAATCTGATTCCCCCCAGAGGAGGGACTCCCAGAGACGCTGTAGTTCATGCTTGGCCCCCAGTCTAATTGCATAACCTCCCCTTCCTGTTATGGAGAAATTCCTTCAGAAGGCTCAGAGGTTGAGGTGCCACGTGATTGTCATTGCCCCCTTCTGGCCTCGTCAGGTTTGGTCTCCTCTCCTTTGGTCTCACAGTGTCAGTCCTCCTTGGATTCTGGATCGATGTCTGGATCTGATTTCCAGTTCTGAGGGCGATTATCATTCTGACCTGGAAAGTCTGAAGCTCACAGCTTGGCTTCTGCAGTTCCAGTGATGGCTAGAGTTCCCAGACTTTCATCTCTTGTGAAACATATATTGCTTTCCGTTCACAAGTCATCCACCATGAAGATCTGTGTTAGTAAATGGAAGACATTTTCCATTTGTGTGTCCCACAATTCGGTGGATCCTTTTACTGCCTCTATTCCTTCAGATTTAGACTTTCTGGCTTGTATCTCCAGCCAAGGTGCCAGTTTCTGTACAGTTTAAGTCCAACTAGCTGCCATATCCCATTACCATGTCGGACTAAAGGATTCTTCTCTGGCCACTTCTAGATTGTGCAAGACCTTTTTGAAAGGAATGTTTCTTTTACGGCCTTCAGTTAAGGAGCCGGCCCCTCCCTGGGACCTAACCTTTGTACTTCAATTGCTGGTGTCGTCTCCCTTTGAGCCCTCCACAAGAGTGGTTCTACAGTTTTGTCATGGAAAACGGCTCTATTGGTAGCTCTTACTTCATCTAAGTGGTTTTCTGAATTACAAGCGCTTTGCATTCAGCCCCTGTACCATATTTTTCACAAAGATCGTGTTTTTCTTAGGCCAAATCCTTCCTTCATGCCCAAGGTCGCTTTAGAGAAGAACATTAATCAGGTCATTCATCTTCCTGTGCTCTTCCCAGGGTTTCAAAATAAAGGGGAGTATCAGTTACACATGCTTGATGTACCTAGACAGCTCCGTTTCTATCTGGATAGAACCATATTTTTCAGGAAGTCCAATCAGCTGTTTATATCATATTCTAAGTCCAGATTGGGATCGCCTGTTTCCAAGGTAACCATTGCAAACTGGATTGTGAAGTCTCACCTTCATTTGTAAGAAGCATGGTGTTAATCTTTCCTTCTACAGTGAAGGCATACTCCACCAGGGCTGTGTCTGCTTCCATCAGCTTTTTCTTCCAGAGTACCAGTTGATGAGATATGCACTGCAGCTACATGGGCTAGGTCTCACACCTTCATATTCCATTTCAAATTGGATATTCCATCTAGGAGCTGAGCTTCCATCCGCCATGCTCTGAAACATCCTTCCTTAGGGCCACCCAGGGCTCAAGTAGCTGGGGACTCTGTCCCACAAGTTGAAGATCAAATGAAGACAACAATGTCAGATAAAGGAGTTATGTACTCACCATAATGTTCCATCTGCATTGTTGTTCTTCATTTGTCTTTAGACTTCCATCCCTCCTTCCCCCTTTCCATGAGTGCTTGGCCTGGCAGAGGTGGCCTTCTGTTTTCTCTTGATACCTCCTTTTCTAGAGGTTGTTGACTGTCACTTTGTTTGTAGGGGTTTGGGTCAGGAACCTATTTTTCAGGCAAACTCGATCTGAGGCTTTATGGGCAGGGGACGAGCTCAGTTTCAGCACCGTAGCTTGGATATGGCCAGCTCAGCACTGATGTTAGTGCCTGTACCCACAGGTTAAAGACAAATGAATAACAACAATGCAGATGGAATGTCATGGTGAGTACATAACTTCTTTTTCAGTAACAGAGACTACAGCACACAAAGAGGAACTGAAGAACTCAGTAGCCCACCATAACTATGTAGATCTAACAGTAGAGGTATGTAGTTTACAAAGACCTAAAAACAAAGTGCAGCCTTGTCAAGAGATGCCTGTCTTCAGTTAGATGACATAGTAGCAAGCACACATACCAAGAGTACTTTTGCTTTTCCAAGCTGTATGGCTGTGTTACAGCAAATCAACAGGGTGTATAAGAAGCATTTTATCCAGTGTAGTGCAGAAAATAGGTTAACTAACATAGCTGTGGAGAACTTTCCATTGAAGGAGAAATATTTCCTACAGACAGGAGTACCTATTTCAGGCAGTGATACCTTTGTAGTGGTACTGTCCACAGACGTCAACCTACAGGATCTTAGCCAAACTACCTTTTGGCTCATGGACGTCACATTTCTGACAAAGGGCACTTTGTGCTATCAGTTATATGGTATACATGGATTCATATTGCACCACAAAAAATATTCCATTAATATATTTCCTCTTATAAAAACAAAATCAGTAAAGGCATACAGTTACTTGTGGGAGTATGCAGTTGAGTTAAAAAGTGTAATACATCCTGTATGGTTTTGAGATTGTTGCTGTTATGCGTATTAAATGGAACTTCAGTGGAGCTGTGTCAAAAGGCTGTCTGTTTCATTTCATCCAGAATCTGACACAAAATTCTGTGCCTAGGGTGCACCCCTACATGGGAAGTGTATAAAGTTTCAATTAACTGTAAATAAACTTATCGATCACCCTATAATTTTTGGATGAAGGAGTGAAGGATGCATTTATTACCATCCTTATAATGATGCATTTAGTACTCTCCGTATGGCCTTCACATCTGAAGGCAGAGATCTCTTACCTTGTTTTGAAGACTGGTAAATTCTAGGCAAGCCCAGAAAGTTTGCAGCCAGGACATCTGCAAGTCAGTTTCCACCATTATTTCCTTTAAGCTTTTGAAATACTGCAGTGTTAAATAATTTGATGTTGCCCTGTACTTAAATTTGGTGGTAGCATGGCATAGGAGAATGTGCTGCCTACTGGACAGACACATCTTTGATCTGACCTGTGAAGAGAGCAGTCATAACAGAGGTCATATCAGATGCATCTGTGATCTGACCTCTGTTATGACTGCTCTCGTCAGAGAACAGAGCAGTGCTGAAGAACTGTGGCTAAACATGTGTGCTGGCTGTCCACCATTGCTAAAGAAGAGACGCCTTCACAAACGGACCTTGCAGTTCATTCATGTTGTTCAGCATAAGTCTAACTATTGTATGGATGATAATATGAAGGCCATTGGTTTGTTGTCGAAGATGAAACTCTTTTAACAGTATTTTCTGATGTGCCACACTTTCTGCACAGTCTTGTGTTTAATTGGCTCATAGGTATCACTGTACTTTTTATTGTATGGATGCTTCTGCTTTGCATTTGTATATATTTAGGATATTTCTCAGAATTTACGTTGTGTTCCTGTTGTTTTCCTGCTCATTTCCTTTGACAGACAGATACAAGCGGTCATTAGTTGTCAGTTTGTGGTGTCTTGTTTGTTTTTGTGCATTCGAACTGCCATGTTGCCTGCTTTCACTGTCTTGCAGCATTTTGATGTGGGTCTTGATCTTGCAAACGTTGAATAATACAAACTGTCAATGTTCAGGTCTCAAAGAATCAAAATGTTGGTAAGTCGACTACCTAATATAAACTCCTAGGGGTCTGTGGGTGTGGGTATATGCATGTGTGATTATGTATATTAATATGATAGGTTCATGAAAGCCACAACATTTTCATTATCTTTTGAGATGATCAGTTTCTCAATCATTTGTAGATAGTGACATTTTAAAAATAACTAAAATGAGAAACTTGTTATCCTTCAGTCCTGTTCTTTTACTGTTGTATGTACAGTTAATCAGTTTGACAAATGCCTTGTTGTAGTACCCAGCAATGGGTGTATATAATGTTATAAACAGTTCCCCAAAAGTCACCTACTAAAGGCACAGGGGGATGCCCAGGTGTTTTTTACTCATGAAGTGCCATAGTGTAACACCATGTGCATGTGTATATTCCAGCAATAAGGAGAGTGTAAATCAGACTTTTCTTTTGAGCTGATAAACTGATACAGTATTTTCAACATTTAGTAACATAAATTAACAGTAGTCTTGGTGTTCACACTCAGTTTTACACTTACCTTTTGCAGTAATGGCATGTGATACCTGCTGTATCATGATGCATTTTTCTCACCATATTTCTAAACATATTTGTCCTGTTTTTCTAATAAAGCCTTTTGTGAAACATTATTTTTCCTATGGTGACATTACTGAGACACTGTGACCCTCACTGTCAGTAATGCCAGTCTAAGAATAGAGGAGGAGGCTTCAGTGGACATCCTACCATGCATGTACAGGGGTGTTTCCAATAAAGTCTATGGGCACATCCCCATACTATCCATACAATGAAATCACTAAGGGATAAAGTAGGTTTATGTGGATGTATCTTTAATAAAACTTTACAAAGCTCTTTATTAAGAAATAATTCAAGTTAAATAGGAATGATGGTTTGGGACCTGCATTACCTTCCAACCCCAGATCTTGTTTGCCGCGGCTAGCTGAAGCATCATGATCTCCAGAGCTCCAGGTTGTAAGTGGATGTAAAACTATTAGAAAGTTTATTTTTTCTCTCTAACCTTAGGTAGTGAAAAGTGTTGGTTCACCTTTCTCCTCCCCTCACTTGGTTTCGTCGAGTTTTCTAGTTTTAGAGTTGTTAGCTTACTTTAGAGTAGTTGGTGTGTGTTTTTGCTTCCCCCCCCCCCCGTGTGTTCTCTGTGTGTGGTGAGTGGGTGTTTTCAGTGCGAAAGAAATATTTTTTTTCAGTTATTCTTTCCACTGATACTATGACTGATAAGCTGATATTTAAAAGATGCAGTGAGTGTGGCCATCCCCTGCGGTTGGATACACTCTTTGTGTTATGTGCTTGGGCGTGGCAAATCTTAATACAGACTGCATGATATGCACGGGATTTAACCAAGGTGCAAAGACAGGAAGGCCAAGTTAGCCCTGAAAGGCCTTCTTCCCCTTTCTGAGACAGTTGTCTCGTCTTCGGCTTCGGTCACAGCAGCTGCTGTGGCTGCCTCTCCTTCTTCTCTTCCCCTGGTTTCTCCTCCCTCCCAGGCTGGGACTCAACCTCCTGTGCAAAAGCCTGAAAAAGGGCAGAGAGAAGGCGAGAGAGTTGAAGTCGAGGGAAAAACGTAAGATGTCTCCGGACCTCCCTTCACCAATCAAGACTCTTAGGATCTGTGACTCCCCTCGGCTCAGATCTATGAGGTTTTCCCCAGAGCCAGAGGAGACATGCTCTGCATCTAGGGCCTCAGTGCCCCGACCCGCAAGGTTGGAGTCCGTGGTCTCATTGAGGTCCACCCAGTTTTTATCTGAAGTAGACATGGATAAAATGATGAGGAGATTCATTTGTACTCAGATCCAGATGGGGGTCTTGCCAACCCCCTATGCCTCAGGAGGGGGAGCTTGCTTCCTTTTTTCCAACCAATTACTCCTTCTCTGATCCTTCCATTGGGTTTGGAATATTCGTATCCAAGGATGGCTTTAGTCAGGGAGTTGGCCCCGACAGTATCTGCTTCCTCAGTGCCGACAGCTGCCTGGAGCATGTCAGATCTGACCAGCTCGGATCTGAGCCGCTCTCAGAGCCGGAGCTTGGGTGTCGGATTCGAGCGAGTGGAACTTTTTTCATCTGCTCCGCCTTTGTCAGGCCAAGTTCCTTCCCTCGGAGCTCTGTCCACTTCGGGCCCAGCTCCGATTCTCTCATTGGATCCAGGGAGACCAGCCTCCTTATTGGCTCCACAGTAGGTTCGTTCTCCCTCGGCATTTGACGTGGTAGAAAGGGTTCTCTCTGCTGGATCGAGACCCCTGACTGTCCCCTCGGACTCCTCTCCGACCTGCTCGGCACTCTCTACGATTCCCATCATTTTACCAGAGGGACAGCCCGTGCTCAAGGAGCCCCAGACAGTTCCCCCTGAGAAACAAGTGGCTTGTGAGTTCCCCCCGGAGAGCCCCACTGGAGAGGTGCCTTGCAAGCATATGTGCAATAAGAGGCACTTGGACTCCCCTGAGTCCCTCACCGACGATCTGGACGTGGATGATGGGGAAGGTTCCCCCAGGTCACCTCCCGAGGATGTCTCCTTTTGGAGACATCAAGGAAATTCTTCGCCAACAAGGTTGGTCTGCCCCCAAACCTTCTTCTGACAAATCCGTGTTCCTGGAGGCTTTCAGAACAGGCCCATCTACTTCGTGGATGTCCCCTCCTGTAAATCCCTTGGTGGACTTGGTCACGTTGCGGGCATGGAAGGAGCCGGACACCATGGAACCAATTCCCAAAAGACCTGACAAAATTTTGAATCCACCTTCTGATAGGCCGGCATGGAACAAGGGCTCCCCCATAGACACTATGGTGGTAGCAGCAGCCACAAAGAAGAAACTAGCCGGGAGAGTTCCTTGCTTCATCCTCCTGACCATGAGTCGTGGATGATGGACCACCTAGGGAAGTGGGTTTACGCTTCAGCTACCTTTTCTATTAGGGCGCTGAACTTCCTGGCCCATGTCGCGAGATTCCAATGCAACCTGGTAAAGGAGCTGGAGGAGTCTTGCCCTAAGTCCATATCGCAGGAGGACAGGGTCTTGTTCTCCACGAGGATGGCCAATTTGAAAGCAGTCTTCAACACGTCCATGCGACTCCTTTCACTTGCTACTGAAGGAGCAGCTAGGGAGGCTGGGTCCGACGTATCCATGAGGCGCAACTCCTGACTCAGATTATATCAATTTTCGAAACCTTTCAAGGCGTCATTTGCCAGTGCCCCTTATGACGGCTCTAGACTTTTTGATAAGACCATCAAAGAGACGTTAGTCCAGAGTGAGAATGATGGGAACACACTGTCTGCCATTGGGATCTGCTTCTCGAACCTTCATCGGTCCTTTACGTGGAACCAGAGAGGGCAAAAGAAGATGTGGTTCCGGAAGTTACAGTATTCCTGGGACACTCAGGGCTCTTCTTCCCCCAGAGGCAGAGGGGGACAGAATGGATGCCGGCCCAGAGGCAGAGGGGGGTCCGAGGAATTTTGGGTCTCGAGAACCTTTCTCGGACAGACCTGAGCAGCAACCCTGAGGGGTGGCCCAACTGCTCTACTCTGGAAGCAGTCGGGGGATGATTGTCCTTGCACCTGGTGGTATGGGAGTCCATAACATCGGACCACTGGATGTTCATCGTGCATACAGCTGCAGTCATTACAGATGGGTTCTCCTGCCGTCAGGCGGGTCCTCGGTCGGCCGAATTCCAAAGTCTAGGTCCGGCATCGGTTGTTGTCGCTTTCTTTCCTGACGTCAGTGCGACAGGGGTATATAAGACACAGCCGACGCCATTTTCTCCAGTCTTTTTTGCCACGCGGTGCCCGAAGCAGAAGCAGTTCGCAAGTGCCGGTCGGCCAGCTCCTGAAATTACGAAAATTTGGAAACCGAAGTCTTCTTTAAAGCTAAGTACCCCGTTGGGGAAACTTTTCTTGCCTCAGACCGATGTCAGACAAAGTTAACAATTGTATTTCTTGTGGGAAGCAAATACCGCATAAGGATTTCCATTCCCTCTGTATACCTTGTTTAGGCCCAGACCACGACGTCTCGGGCTGTCGCTTTTGTGCTACTTTCAATAAACGCACTATTAAGCGTCGGGCGGAGTTCGCCCAGCACTTTTTTGGTAAAGCTTTTAATTATAAAATGTCGTCGGAGACTCCGACTACTGTTTTGTCCAAAAACCGCAAGGACAAAGACCGACACGCGAGGTCCACGGTCTCCACCGACACCTCGCCAAAACTGGCTACATGTGCTGCGGTTCTCAGCGAGGCGCCTACGCAGCCCCTGACTACCGACGACACTTCTCTGGCGGTGTCTTCTGTAACCGAGACCGCAGGTTCCTCGGCCCATACCCTGATTACAGCTACCGAAGCCACTGTGAGTGTTGAGCCCCTTAATGTGGACAGGTCCACTTCCACCTATGGTGTATTCAGACCTTCTTCCTCCTTTTCCATAAAGGCCTTTACTAAGTCTAAATCGGCCATGCATTCCAAGAGGCCTGTTGCACAGGGCCCATCTCCAGGCCCCATGCCTAAAAAGCAGATGCTCAAAATGGCTGAGGATTTAATTACTCTTATCAGGGGTTCCCAACCCCCTCCGGACAAGAGACCCAGAGTGGAGGAACATTCTCCCTCTTCTGACCAGGGCTCCATTATTTCAGAACATTCTGATGAAGAGGAACATTCGTACTCCCCTTTTGAAGATTCTGATGCAGAGCAGTCCATCCCTTCTGTATCCCCCCCAGAAAACTTTTCTTTCGGGGAAACCTTGCATACCTTGAGGGAACACTTCCATTGGGAAGGCCAAGATTTTTCAGATTCCAAGAAAAGGCTTAGGGAATTTCTTTTGCTACTTCAGCACAGACCTCTGGCGATACCTCCTGTCTTGGACATACTTGATGATGTTTACTCGGAGGCTTGCCTTAATCCGGATTCCCTGCCTCCTGCCCCAGTCAAGCCTTATAGGTACTACAGAGTTCCTAACTCACACCAATTTCTTTACAAAAGCCATAATGCTGACCCTGAAACCATTTCTCAAGGCCCCAAGGGAATGAAGGCCTCTACTGCTAAGAATCCATTACCTTCCGAGAGAGAGTCTAGATCCTTAGAAAGGTGGGGGAAAAAGGTATATACCTCGGCCACCCTAGCCATGAGGGCCTTAAATTGTCAGTTCCATATGCTTAAATATCAGCAGTTTCTGTTATCACAGTTAAAGAACAAAATGTCACAACCTGAACAACCAGATTTGAAGGAGTTGCAGGATATGATTCATAGTGCAGAACAAGTGGGTAAACACACCTTACAATGTGGCTATGATGCTCTAGAGGCCTCAAGTAGAGCTGCTGTTACAGGATCAGTCATTCGTAGACATGCCTGGCTTAGGGAACAAACCTTGCCTGATCATGTTAAAGCTAAACTACTAGATGCTCCTTTACAAAAGGATGTATTGTTTGGTATTAATGCTGAGGAGATACTACGGAAAATGGAAGAAAAAGCTAAATCTATGCAAACTGTCAGAGCTTTTCTACAGGTACAACCACCACGTTTTAGCAGAAATTGGCCTTCAAAAAACTGGTCCTTTCCAGCCACGGACAAGCCCCAAAGAGGTAGATACAGGCGCACAAGGGGCAGAGGACAATCTCAAGGATCATATAGAGGCAGACATTGGCAATCTCCAGCACCAAGATGTGGCGAAGACAGTGCACAACAATACAGGAAACAAACCCAATGACTTTCCCCTTTGCATGCCAAGCAAGGCTCAGGTGGCAGCACCCTTGGGAGGAAAGCTGGCATTATTTTCAAAAAATTGGCATATTGTCACAAAAGACAAATGGATCCTGGACATTATAAACAGAGGCTACAGATTTCATTTTCACACTCTTCCAAAAATGAGGGGCATGCCGAACCTGCCACACAATCAAAGGGCAGAGGCTCAAATACAAATTTCAAAGCTCATGGACATGAAAGCTATTCAAGAGGTACCTACTCACGAACAAGGTCAAGGTTTTTATTCCAGACTATTCCTGATACCAAGGAAGGGAACAGATTGGAGACCCATTTTGGACTTATCCATCTTAAACACTTTTCTACTCGTACCAAAATTCAAGATGCTCACCTTACAGCAGCTTCTTCCCATGCTGGGCAAGGAGTCTTGGCTGGTAACATTGGACTTCAAGGAGGCATACCTGCATGTCCCAATCAGACAAAGTTGCAGAAGATACCTCAGATTTCTTGCAGGTTCAATCCACTATCAATTCTCTGCATTGCCCTTTGGCTTATCTACTGCGCCCAGAGTATTCACAAAATGCCTGGCATCAGTAATTGCCTACTGCAGACTTCAAGGGATACAAATTTACCCTTATTTGGACGATTGCCTGATCCAAGCGGACAGCAAACACATACTTCTGGAACATCTGGCTTATGGAACACGGTTATTGAATTCTCTGGGGTACACAGTCAACAAAGAGAAATCCAGGCTAACACCATCTCAGAAAATAATTTTCCTGGGTGCCAACTTGGACACAAACACCCAGATGGCCTACCTTACGCCAGAAAAACAGGGGCAACTAACTCAGTACTTCAAGATGCTAGCAAATTGTACCAGGCTAACTGCAAGGAAAATCCTGCAGGCTCTGGGCTTCATGGCATCTTGCATTCTTCTAATCCCATGTGCAAAGTTGCATATGAGGAAACTTCAATGGTACCTAAAAAACCTATGGTCTCAACACAGCCACAGTTTGGAAACAATATTACCACTAATTCCATGTTTGCAAAAGGAATTTCTATGGTGGGCCCAAGCATGCCAAACAAACACAGGTCTACCATTCTGCAAGCCTCAAGAAAATCAAGTCATCACAACAGACGCCTCAGACTACGCCTGGGGGGCACACATGACAGACAGGTGCATTCAGGGCAAATGGTCCCAAAAGGAAAAGCACCTTCACATCAATCAAAAGGAAATGCTAACAGTGATAAATGCAATTACAGCTTTCAAGGACCTCCTGCATCCAGGGCAATGATTGATAAGAACAGACAACACCACAGTAATGTGGTACATAAACAAACAAGGAGGAACACATTCATACCCCTGTGCAGGCTGGCCATGTCACTTTGGAACATGGCTCTGGAATGGCAAATCGAGCTTCAAGCACAGTACCTGCCAGGTTTGGAAAACACGCTGGCAGACAATCTAAGCAGAAATATGACAGACCCGCACGAATGGAAGTTGCATCCTCAAGTGTTTACAAAGATAATCCAAGCGTGGGGAAGGCCAGACATAGATCTCTTTGCCTCCCACAAGAATCATCAATTGACAAAATTCTGCTCAAGGACATTTCATCCAAAGGCCTGGAGAGTGGATGCCCTTTCTTTCAGTCGGGCAGCAAGGACAGTTTACGCCTTCCCACCTTTGCCTCTACTGCCCAAGGTGCTCTTGAAAGAAAGAGCAGACAGACCAAAGATGATACTGATTGCTCCAGACTGGCCAAGACAACACTGGTACCCACTCCTGAGGAGCCTAACACATTCTCCTCCCTGGACCCTACCTCTAATGCCTCTTCTCCTGACTCAGCACAGCTACAAAACTCTTCACAGTCAGGTGAAAACACTCAATCTGGCTGCATGGAAAATTCCTTAACACCGCAACAGACCCTACTCTCCAAGGAGGTGCAGGATGTCATTTTGGAGGCCAGAAGGCCATCTACTAGAAAAGCTTACTCCACAAAATGGAAACGGTTTTGCGCTTGGAATGAGAAAAAGGGCCAGGATCCTAGAAAACTGAATTTGCCTCAGATATTACAGTATCTAGCTGAGCTGTTGAACATCAAAATCCATGCCTCAGCCATTTCTGCAGAATACAACACTGATCCACCCTTATTCTCTCACCCACTCTTAAGGCAGTTCCTCAGAGGGGCTAAGAATATAAGACCTCCAAGGAAACAACCAATACCAGCCTGGGATCTTAATTACATTCTAGAAAAATTAACATTGCCTCCCTTTGAACCAGCTGCCTCAACAGATTTGCAATATTTGTCCTGGAAAACAGCTTTCCTTCTGGCTATTACCTCAGCTCGTAGGGTCTCGAACTACAAGCCCTCATGGCTGTGCAGCCCTTTCTCATCTTCCATCAGGACAGGGTTTCCCTATGAACCAACCCGTCATTTATGCCTAAGGTAGTATCCAGGGTAGCTTTAAATCAGGCCATACACTTACCTACCTTTTACCCCAATCCTCAAAACAAAGGGGAAAGGCTGCTACATTCCTTAGACATCCATAGACAGCTATGTTACTATTTGGACAGAACAAAGCCTTTCAGGAAATCAGAACAACTCTTTGTGTCCTATGCTGTAGGAGCTCAAGGGAAGCCAATTTCCAAACAGACCATTTCAAAATGGATAGGCCACTGCATACGATTTTGTTACTCCTTTCATGGCAAATCTGTACCTACAGGCATCAGATCCCACTCCACAAGGGCCACAGCTACCTCTGCAGCCTTCCTCAGAGGAGTCCCTACCAAAGATATTTTGGAGGCAGCCACTTGGAGTTCTGTGCATACTTTCACTAAACACTACCACCTACCTTTATACTCCAAAACTAGAGCAGGCTTTGCCACTGCTGTGTTGCAGGGCATTCTGGCTCCTCCCAGTTCCACCTAGTGCCTACCACCCTGTGCGTAGCTTTGGGATTCTACCCATCTGTAATGACTGCAGCTGTATGCACGATGAACATAGTACAGTTTTGTACCTACCATAAATGTAGATGTTCGAGTGCTAATACAGCTGCAGTCCAGGTTTCCTCCTCCTTCCCTCTGGGTACAGACCTAGTGGCTAACTCCTCATCTTACAACCTGATTGGGTTATCCTTCTATGGTGTATTTGCTTGCAACTACTGTTTTTTGATTTTATTGCATTGCATGATTATATATATATATATATATATATATATATATATATATATATATATATTGCCTTCCTTCTGGGGGCACCTGACATCTGGGGCAAGAAAGACTGAAGAAAATGGCGTCGGCTGTGTCTTATATACCCCTGTCGCACTGACGTCAGGAAAGAAAGCGACAACAACCGACGCCGGACCTAGACTTTGGAATTCAGCCGACCGAGGACCCGCCTGACGGCAGGAGAACCCATCTGTAATGACTGCAGCTGTATTAGCACTCGAACATCTACATTTATGGTAGGTACAAAACTGTACTTTGCTTCAGATCATATCCAAAAGATACTCTATCCCCTTTGTGGGTCCCCCTAAATCTCCCAAACACCTCCCAGATGTACCACCCACGCAAAGGGAGGCAGTAGCACAGGAAATTTCTAAGCTGCTAGAAAAATGAGCCATTGAAACGGTCCCCCCAGATCGGGCTTCTACTCCAGGTTTTTTTTGGTGCCAAAGAAAATGGGGGAAATAAGGCCCATTCTGGACCTTTCTACCCTGAACCTGTTAGCTGCCAAAGAGAAGTTCTGGATGGTCACACTACAGTCCATCATGCCGTACCTGCAAGAGAGCAACTGGATGTGCCCTTTTGACCTCCATGATGCTTACTATCACATAAAAATGCACAGAAGCTCCAGGAGGTTCCTCCACTTCTGGCTAGGAGTCCGTCATTACCAATTTCGAGCCCTACCCTTTGGTCTCACCACAGCCCCCAGGGTGTTCACCAAAGTGATGGCGGTGGTAGCGGCTCACCTGAGGCTTCAGGGGATTCAGGTCTATCCATACCTGGTTGATTGTCTCCTCACTGCTCCCACCAGGTGTCTACTCTCCCAGACCAGGGATTATTTCTTGATGCTTGCCCTGCATTTGGGGATCACAATCAAAGCATCCAAGTCACTCCTAGATCTTATACAGGTGATAGACTACATTGGCGCAAGGATAGATACTTTACAGTGCAAAATCTTCCTGACCTCAGAGAGGGTACAAAACCTGTGGGTGCATGTCTGTCTAATCTACCATTCTCATCTCCCAATGGTGGAATCAGTGTTGAGGGCCTTAGGTTCAATGGCGGCGACCATAACGCTTCTCCCGTGTGGCTGGTTACATATGAGAATTCTACAGTGGACTCTAGCTGTACAATGATGCCTGTTGGAACTTCCATTGGCGGCATATCCAATTCAACTCAGTTGAGTCTGTCGGTCTTCCCTCATATGGTGTATGTGTTCTCCGGACATTTTGGAGGGACGACCCTTTGTTCCGGCCCCGACCCAAGCCACAGTGACCACGGATGCCTCCCAACTGAGATGGGGGGGCATTGTTCGGGCAGGACAGACCAAGGCCTGTGGTCCCCTGTAGAGACCAGGTTGCACATAAATGTTCTAGAGATGAGGGTGGTCCTTTTAGCGGTACAGGCCCTTCATGCCTTTCTTCCTCTGAGAACGATTGCAATTCACGAATAACAAACTCAGAAAAATGATTGCAATTCAGTTAGACAACATGTCAGTGGTCTGGTATATCAACAAACAGGGAGGGACCAGATCTTACCCCCTTTGTCACGAGGCCATGAGGGTGTGGGAATGGGCGATCTTTACCGGTCGCTTTCTCGTCGCCACGCACATTCTGGGACAGTCCCAGTATCCTAGCGGACAGGCTAAGTCAGACTATTCTGATGCCTTACGAGTGGTCTCTGAATCTTTCAGTAATGGAACAGATCTTCTGTGAGTGGGGTCAACCTTGCTGAGATCTCTTCGCATCTCCTTCCAATGCGAAGTGCAGCGAGTTTTTCGCTGTGAACCCCCTGCTGGGGGAGTCCCCCAAGAGATGCTGTAGCACATGCTTGGCCTCCCAGTTTTCTGTATGCTTACCCTCCAGTACCTCTTATTCCGAGGTGTCTACAGAAAGCTCGTCGACTGGGAAGCATAGTGATCCTCATTGCCCCATTTTGGCCTCGCCAGGTGTGGTTTCCCTTCCTTTGGTCTCACCTTCTGCCTCTATCTTGGATCCCATTCAGGATCTGATTTCACACCTTTCGGGGATTCCTTACTCGAATCTGGACAGTTTGAAGCTCACAGCTTGGCTGCTTTAGTTCCCTTGATTGCTAGGGCTAGGACTCCTGGATTACCCTCCTCAATTAGGTCTATTTTGGTGGCTGCTTATAAGTCTTTGACCAGGAAGGTTTATCGCAGCAAGTGGAAACGTTTTTCCTTTTGGGCCTCTCAAAGGAGTTTAAACCCCTTCACGGCTCCTATTTCTGCCATTCTTGATTTTTTAGCTGATATTTTTTAACACAGAGCTTGGTTCTTCTACTGTTAAGGTTCAGTTGTCTGCCATTTCTCATTTTCTTGTGGGTGGGAATTCTGCCTCTCTAGCCTCCTCCAGACTGTGTAGCCTTTATTAAAGGCACCTTTTTGTTACGCCCCCTGGTCACGGATCCTGTTCCCCCATGAGACCTTACTATGGTTCTTCGAGCTTTGGTCACTCCACCTTTCGAACCTGCTGCAACCGCAGATCTGAAATATTTATCTTGGAAAACAGCATTTCTGGTGGCTATTACCTCTGCCAAAAGGGTTTCAGAACTGCAGGCCTCGTCCATCAAAGTTCCTTGTATGATTTTTCACAAAGATAGGGTTTCCCTTCAGACCAATCTGTCATTTCTTCCTAAGGTGACATCTCTAGTCAATATCAATCAGACCATCAATTTGCCTGTGTTCTTTCCTAATTTTACTAACAAGATGGAATGCAAACTCCACCTGCTGGATGTTCATAAGCAGTTACGATTCTATTTACGCAGGACAAAAACTTTCCATAAATCTGATCAATTGTTTGTATCCTTCTATAAACCTTTTTTGGGGAAACCTATCTCCAAGGTCACTATTGCTAGATGGATTTCCCCATGCATCCTTCGGGTCTATAAGGACAGAGGCATGTCCCCTCCGGGTCAGGTGAGAGCTCATTCCACTAGGTGAATGGCTACGTCTGCGGCTTTTTGGTCTAGAGTTTCTTTGGATGATATTTGTTCTGCAGCTACTTGGTCCTCATCTCATACAGTTATTTCTCATTACAAATTGGATTTGACTTCCAGAAGGATAGCATCCTTTGGTTCCGCGGTGCTCCGGAATATTCTTCCATGAGGGCCTCCCAGGAGTTTAGTAGCCGAGGACTCTGTCCTACAGGTTGAAGACCAAGTGAAGTAAACTACTTTAGATAAAGAAGTTATGTACTCACAGTAATGTTCCATCTGAGTAGTTCTACTTTATTTGTCTTCAACCGTCCCTCCCTCCTTCCCCTGAACCTTGGCATATGAACAGCCAATGGGCTGCAGTTATAGGTGACAAGTATTTTTTCAGGTTGGGTTATCAGTATAAGATTCAGCAAACTCGATCTGGGGGTTTGGAAGGTAGTGGAGGTGTATCATGGGTAAGGGGAGGAGCTTGGAGCTCGGAGCAGATGCTAGTAAAGTTGCCAGCTTGGATCTGATATGGATCCGGTATCCCACAGGTTGAAGACAAATGAAGTAGAATTATTCAGATGGAATGTTTTGGTGAGTACATAACTTTTTTTTTCATCCACTAAGGGAATACTTACGCTTTGATAAATATTTATATCTATCTATACATATATATATATATATATATATATATATCAGTTTGCTATCAAAATGTGGAAAATCAAAACAATTTTCCACGTTTTGATCAAATTTGTTCTCCGAATTACGTGCTACAGAATTACCAAAATATCGGAAATGGTAACCATGGAATCGACATTTGAACATCAGAAGATTCATTGTCGAAATTCTTTGATGTTCTTCATGTTTCACTGTTGCAGTCATCACATTTGGGTTATTCCTGTCAGGGTATCCCTCAGTCGGCCCGAATACCAGAGGCGTATTTCTGTGTCAGTTGCTGTCATTCCAGGACTGATGTCAGGTCGTCAGTGGTATAACAACAGGCAGCCGATGCAATTACATCAGTCTTTCTTGCCATGTAGTACCCAAAGCAGAAGCAGTTCGCAAGTGCCAGTCAGCCGCCTCCTGAAATCTTTTGAGTTTCAGACCTGAAGTCTTCTAAAAGATAAGTACCCTGTTGAGGATCCTTTTTTCTTGCTCTAACCAATGTCAGAAAAAATTAATAATTGTCTTGCCTGTGGAAAGCAAATACCTAACAGAGATTTTCATTCTTATTGGGTCACCTGTTTAGACCCAGACCATGACTTCCCTCGCTGTCGGTTTTGTGCCTTGTTCAACGCCCGAACTATTCGTTGTCAGGCTATTTTTGTCACTGAATTCTTTAATTCTTGATCTCTGTATTCCAAAATGGCTTCGATAAGCCATCCAACTACCGATCTTCCAAAAAAAGTAAGAATAAAGACAGAGACAGACCGCATAGGTCCAAAACTGCCGACAGTGCTACCATTAAGCTACTCGCCAGTCCACCCGTACTCAGTGACGCGCTTTCGCAGCCCCTGATACCCGCTTCTACAGATTCGCAGGCCTCTTCTGAGACCCATGCGGGGTCCGATATGCTGCGAGATGCTTCTTCAACTATGGAACCTGCAGATGTCTCTACCTTGGATGGGTCTGGAGCCGCTGTGTGTGCACTGGCTTCTGAGAGTGTATTCAGGCCTTCCGATTTTCATGTTAAACCAATGACTTCATTTCACATACTGAATTTCTCAGGCCTAGAGTTCATACTACGCCTAGGAAACCGATGACCAAAGCGCATTCTCAGGCCCAAATGCCACAAAAACAAATGCTTAGAATGGCTGAAGACCTTATTACTTTCATTAATTAGGGGAAGTCAGCCTTCCCCCTCAAAAAGACGTAGAAAAAGAAGTTATGTCTTACCATAACGTTCATCTGTAGTGTTGATCCTCGTTCAGTCATTACGTATGGGTATCAGTTCTGAGCTCAGAACTGAGCCGGCCATTTCCAAGCTCCCATCAGCTTCAAACTCTCGAGCTAAACTCTTACCCACAATTCCCCTCCTGCCCCTGTTACCTCAGATTGAGTTTGCAAGTTAAAGAAGATAGAGGCTACCTCTGGTCAAATAACCTAAGAGAGCTGGATGGTGAGATCCACTAGAAACCACAGGAGGGGGAAGGAGGGGGAGGGTCGTAATGACTGAACGAGGACCAACAGTACAGATAGAATGTTATGGTAAGACATAACTTCTTTATCTGATATTGTTAATCCTCATTCATTCCTTACGTAAGGGACAGAGTCCCCAGCTATCTCTATTCCTGGGAGGCTCTCATGGAAGGACATTCCTGAGCACCATAGAACCGAAAGATGCTCTTCCCCTGGAGGCCAAATCCAATTTGTAATGAAGGTATGAGGTGTAGCCCAAGTTGCAGCTGCAAAGATGTCATGTAAAGAAGCTGTGGCATGGAAGGCAGCAGAAGTTGCCACCGACCTTGTTGAATGAGCTTTCATGGTAATAGGCAACGAGATATTACGTTGTGTGTAAATAAAGGTCACACAGTCCTTCAACCATCTAGCTAATGTGACTTTGGCAACAGCAGATCCTAATCTAGGTCCAGAAAAGGCCAAAAATAACTGGTCAGATTTACAAAATGGTTTAGTCCTGTTTAGGTAAAAACGGATTTGCCTGTGTATATCAAGGGTATGTAGGCAATACTCTCCTCTGTTTGAATGGTTGGGAAAGAAAACTGGCAATTTATTGGCTTGATTAATGGGCATTTCAGAGATCACTTTAGGCAGAAATGACTGATTAGTTCTCAGAGACACTCTATCTCTATGAAAAATCAAGTATGGACTCTTGATACATAAAGCTTGAAGTTCAGACATACATCTGGCAGAAGTAATAGCAACCAAAAACAAGATTTTCCATGACAAATACTTGAGGTCGCAAGAAGAGGCTGGTTCAAAAGGTGCCATTGTCAGAGCTTGTAGAAGTAATGATTAATCCCATGGTTGAATAGGTTCTCTAAAAGGTGGCTTCAGATGATTCACACCTTTATGAAGGTCTTGCACAATTTTACAAA
>NC_056747.1:1171276350-1171306836 GCF_019279795.1 Protopterus annectens | reverse complement strand
CCCTTCCAATACGGGTGCCCTTTTTGTTTGTATGTCACCGTATACAGATGTCAATGTTGGGTCTGCATTGCGTCTGCATGTCGTAGGTAGGTGCAACTATGTTACGGACATCGGCCACTGCACATGCATGTTTGCTACATGCACAGTACAGATGTCACATGTGTTTCCTGTTGCCATGTTTGTATGCATTGCTATTGTTGGACATGTGTGTTGACATACATAACACATGGACTGCGGTATAATATCACGGGTGTCACAGGCGACCAGTACAAGGGTATGTGTCCCGGTCAACACTGCTACCCCTTGTAGTGTGAGCATTCAACAGACATGGGCCCACCTTCAATTCGCGTGTGTAGCATTGATTAGGCCAGTGTTATGTACGAGGTACATCAAAGGCCATGTATGTATGTGTTGTGTGTGCAGTCCATGCACACATCCACACAATCACATGTATGACATACCCAGATCCATGCACACATCCACACAATCACATGTATGACATACCCAGACGTGTGTTCATTGGTGTACAGCAACAGTCAGGTGTCACAGCTGTGTAAGGGCCATGGTATGTCTTGAGCCGACCTGTTCATGTATACTGGTATCATTGCAATGCATAACACCTGTTGGATCCCTGTTGGTACGTGTGTACTCTGCACAGCTGGTGTACACCACTGTACAGCCCAGTGGTCATGTGTCACATGGTGTTGTGGGACCGTAAGGCTGTGTAGTACTGCACCAACTACATGGTGCTGACATGACAGCTACAGTGTACACTGCAGTGTGTACATGTGTGACCTGCACCTGTGACATCTGTGATGGCAGCTGTGTGTGTACAGGTCACTGCATGTGTGACTGCCCTGTGCATGAGGGCAGTTATACCTTACTGTGCCCTTCTGTGTGTACACTCCATCTGCATGCAAGACTGCCCTTTGCAACTGCTAAGTGTGTGAGCATGCCCAGTACGCCGTTGTGTAGATGGACACACAGTACATTCCACTCTGCGCCCTTCTGTGATTAGACTCCGTGTGCATGCAAGATGGCCCTTTGCAACAGCTAAGTGTGTGAGCATGCCCGGTACTCCATTGTGTAGATGGACACACAGTACAATCTACTCTGCGCCCTTCCGTGATTAGACTCCGTGTGCATGCAAGATGGCCCTTTGCAACAGCTAAGTGTGTGAGCATGCCCAGTACTCCGCTGTGTAGATGGACACTCAGTACAATCCACTCTGCACCCTTCCATGATTAGACTCCGTGTGCATGCAAGATGGCCCTTTGCAACAGCTAAGTGTGTGAGCATGCCCAGTACGCCGTTGTGTAGATGGACACACAGTACATTCCACTCTGCGCCCTTCCGTGATTAGACTCCGTGTGCATGCAAGATGGCCCTTTGCAACAGCTAAGTGTGTGAGCATGCCCAGTACGCCATTGTGTAGATGGACACACAGTACATTCCACTCTGCGCCCTTCCGTGATTAGACTCCCTGTGCATGCAAGATGGCCCTTTGCAACAACTAAGTGTGTGAGCATGCCCAGTATGCCGTTGTGTAGATGGACACACAGTACATTCCACTCTGCACCCTTCCGGGATTAGACTCCGTGTGCATGCAAGATGGCCCTTTGCAACAGCTAAGTGTGTGAGCATGCCCAGTACGCCATTGTGTAGATGGACACACAGTACATTCCAAACAGACGTGTGATACTAAGCGTGTGGGCATGGCCATTGACATCCTGTATAACCATGGTGGTCATCCAGGCACCAGATGTCCAATTTCAATATCACGATGGATGCCTACATTGAACACACTTGTTGCCCTCTCGAAGGGTGTACTGTCTGTGGCGCATCCCGTATCTATTTAGTGTTGTTGTGCTCTGTAGATATTTAGTTGGCCCGATGACAGCACTGGCGTGTTTGTGTACGTCTACCTTGGGACGGTAATATGCTTTCAAACCGCTCACTCTCTAAACATTCCCTATCGGCATCTTTGCCTTTGCGGATGATGTCACCCACCTAGAAGTATGCCTCTGGGAGTGCTGTGTTCAGTAATCTCAGTAGCGCATTCTGTAAATGCGTAATGCTGTAGTGTGTTAGAGTAGGTAGGTGTATGTTCAACTCCTGGCCCTTCCAAGTGTGTGTGTGTGTGTGTGTGTGTGTGTGTGTGTGTGTGTGTGTGTGTGTTTCCAGCTGCCTGGGGACACAGTAATGCTTTTAGATGCCTCACAACACATACATTCCCTATCGGCGTCTTTGCCTTTGCGGATGATGTCACCCACCTAGAATTATGCCTCTGGGAGTGCTGTATTCAGTAATCTCGGTAGCGCGTTCTGTAAATGCGTAATGCTGTAGTGTGTTAGAGTAGGTAGGTGTATGTTCAACTCCCGGCCCTTCCAAGTGTGTGTGTGTGAATGTGTGTGTGTTTCCAGCTGCCTGGGGACACAGTAATGCTTTTAGATGCCTCACAACACATACATTCCCTATCGGCGTCTTTGCCTTTGCGGATGATGTCACCCACCTAGAATTATGCCTCTGGGAGTGCTGTGTTCAGTAATCTCGGTAGCGCATTCTGTAAATGAGTAATGCTGTAGTGTGTTAGAGTAGGTAGGTGTATGTTCAACTCCCGGCCCTTCCAAGTGTGTGTGTGTGTGTGTTTCCAGCTGCCTGGGGACACAGTAATGCTTTTAGATGCCTCACAACACATACATTCCCTATCGGCGTCTTTGCCTTTGCGGATGATGTCACCCACCTAGATGTATGCCTCTGGGAGTGCTGTGTTCAGTAATCTTGGTAGCGCGTTCTGTAAATGCGTAATGCTGTAGTGTGTTAGAGTAGGTAGGTGTATGTTCAACTCCCGGCACTTCCAAGTGTGTGTGTGGGTGTGTGTGTGTGTGTTTCCAGCTGCCTGGGGACACAGTAATGCTTTTAGATGCCTCACAACACATACATTCCCTATCGGCGTCTTTGCCTTTGTGGATGATGTCACCCACCTAGAAGTATGCCTCTGGAAGTGCTGTGTTCAGTAATCTCAGTAGCGCGTTCTGTAAATGCGTAATGCTGTAGTGTGTTAGAGTAGGTAGGTGTATGTTCAACTCCCGGCCCATCCAAGTGTGTGTGTGTGTGTGTGTGTGTTTCCAGCTGCCTGGGGACACAGTAATGCTTTTAGATGCCTCACAACACATACATTCCTTATCGGCGTCTTTGCCTTTGCGGATGATGTCACCCACCTAGAAGTATGCCTCTGGGAGTGCTGTGTTCAGTAATCTCGGTAGCGCATTCTGTAAATGCGTAATGCTGTAGTGTGTTAGAATAGGTAGGTGTATGTTCAACTCCTGGACCTTCCAAGTGTGTGTGTGTGTGTGTGCTTCTAGCTGCCTGGGGACACAGTAATGCTTTTAGATGCCTCACAACACATACATTCCCTATCGGCGTCTTTGCCTTTGCGGATGATGTCACCCACCTAGAAGTATGCCTCTGGGAGTGCTGTGTTCAGTAATCTCGGTAGCGCGTTCTGTAGATGCGTAATGCTGTAGTGTGTTTGAGTAGGTAGGTGTATGTTCAACTCCCGGCCCTTCCAAGTGTGCGTGTGTGTGTGTGTGTGTATATCTATATATATATATATATATATATATATATATATATATATATATATATTTGTAATATGTATGTGGATATTAGCACTTTTGAATGTGCTGCATTGTCTGTACATGTTCACCTTGGATGTATCTGAATGTGCTATGGCTCTGTGATAGTGCACATACTGTGTGCTGTAGTGATCCTGGGTTATAGTTGTGTAGTGACCAGTTATTTTTTTGCTGGGTATTACCAGGGACATTGAAAACAATGATAGTACAGCACCTTTAACCGGTCATGTGCACATCTCAGCAGCAGTCAGCAGTGGTTATTACGTTGGAGGATGACTATGGCTCATATACCTATGTATTACATGGCAATGCTATGCAAATCACGTTAACATTACTGACACCCATTTATCCACAGGTTGTGTTACAGATCCCATGTATGTATGTGTATACATTACCAGGTGCAGGACTGGACTATGGTTGAATGCATGGAGGGGTGTCCATGGCCATTAATGGCGATCTGTACAGCCTGGCAGGTACAGTCTGTGACTGTCCCACAACCTCCAGTATATGGCTGACACATGCTGAAACAGTGTACATGCAGAGACACACATAAAACAAACAGCTAGGGATAACACATAACACACACACACACACATTGCATCAACATTGGGCCATGCAAAACCTGTTGTCCCTCACACACACACAAATGCATACATGTTGACTGGCTGGTTCAGTGACAGGCTCTGGAAATGAAACTACATTCCCTGTGCATATGATGACACCTGTGCCACCTCTTGTAATGTGTAACATTGATGCAGGTATGGACTAACATAGTGCTGATGCACAGGGTAGCTTCATAGCACTGTAATAATGTTACAATGTTGTTAACACAAAGTGTGATTACCTTCTAGGTGTATGTAGGCAGGCATGATAAATTCCAGCTATGATCATCAATGTAGTATAGTGTACAGCACTGTTAATTCTGAAGATGTATTATCCATCCATGTGCCATTTGACTGACGTGTGTAGTATTGGCAGCATGTGTTACACAGTGTGCAGTACGTGTGAGATGTGTGTAGTACAGTTTCACATGTATCTATATGTGAACATGGTGAGGGTGCACTCTCTGCATCTACATGTATAGTGGACACATTGGAATGGTGACATGCCCTGTATTTCACACTGTTAACACGTCATACTTTCTATTGGTGACCAGTATGCATTATACTACACATATTGTTGTACTTGTCTACACATGTGTGATTGCTATGGTTTTACACGGTGTTGTGGGTGATACTGTTACTATCTGTCATAGTTTTGCATTATGGTAGTTGACACGACCTCAACAGTCTGAATTACCAATTGTTATATGATATCTTCACAACAGTCCCACACATGTAGGACACACAGTAGCATGTGGATCCTACATGCACTATACTATACCAGTTCGCACTGGTATTGACTGCCACACATTGCTGGGACCATTACCGTTTGACATGTAGCCATGTTAGTTACAAGCAAAGACAATAGGGATATTCCTGTCCACATCTGGGAATTCATAATGTGGCCTAGAATGCATTGTGCACATGACACAGTTAGTCTACACAAAGGTATCATACAGACAGATACGTGTTATCCAACCCATGCTGTACACCTATAAGGCTAAACAGAGTCAGTTATCCACATTTACTACACATACTAACAGTAACACATAGGTATTACACCCCAATATGTATAATGGGTAACAATGTGTACATATAGATATGTGCTATGTCATTTGTCATTTGATATTTGCATTTACAATGGTATTGTGAAGTACATCACTGTATCACATACGCAATGAGAGTTCTGCATGCATATCCTCCAAGGTGGTTGTACAACTATGATGAATGTCCATTATTGACATACTTTGCTGTGTTTGAACTGTTCTGCAGTATTACACATACATGAACAGTCACTCACACTATATATATAAACTGTCATGTGTGTGTATGTCACAGATGACCTAGGCCACAGACAGTTCTGATACATGTAGTTGACAAGTGCGGTAATGCTCCACCAGATGTGTCCAGGCACCAGAACTGTGACTTGGCGACACATACACATGCTAGAGTAAGGTCTCTGTATGTGCGTGTGCCTCATTATGGTATTCCTGTTCATGTGTGTGTGCATTTCTGATGTGTGTCATCAGCCACAGTTGAACTGCACATCCGGCATCCCCCACTAGATGGCCATGAGGGTTGTCCCCATTGCCAAATGTTTTGTACAGCTGCGTCAGATGCCACATATCAGATGCATTGCAGCTTCCAGGGCATCCAGCACACACATTCATTATTACGGGCTGGCCATCACACTCAAACTGCCACTTCATGGAGGGGAAGCCCTTGTGGATGATGTAGGCCCTGCCACACTCACTGGCTGCTGCTTTGATGCATATGTGCGTGCAGTGTATTGCACACAGTACTTAGGGTATTCCACTATTGTGTGGAAACGACACAAAAAAAAAAAAGGAGAAATAACTTTCCCAGCAGAGTGTAGCCTCCCTAATATCTCAGATGCCCAGGTGAGAGACGCCCTCTCTAAAGCTAAGAACACAGCATCAATGGGACCGGACGGTGTCCCGGGCTGTGCTACATGAACTCAAGAGGAACTAAACCCACACATGAGGCTCCTATTTAATCTTAGCCTCACTACAGGATACATACCCAAAGAGTGGCGTACGGCGACAGTGGTACCACTTCACAAAGGTGCTTCTACGACCCTGAAATTACCGCCCCATAAGCTTGACGAGCCTGGTCTGCAAAGCTATGGAGAGGATCATTATGGAACTCATAAACAAAGACATTGGGGATCTACAGACATTGGATCCTACCCACTTGGCTTTGTCAAGGGCAGATCCTGCCTCTTGAACTTGATCGACTTTTTGAAACAGTCACTAAGGCCATTGATGAGAGTAAGGCAGTTCACACAGCCTACCTTGACCTTGCAAAAGCCTTCACACAATACCCCACTCGGGCATCATAGACAAACTCACCAGCTTAAATGTAAACCCATATGTCACAAGATGGGTTGCAAACTGGCTCAAGGACAGAACCCACAGGGTCAGAGTTGCTGGAGCTATGTCAGACTCTAAGCCAGTCACAAGCGGTGTCCCACAGGGCTCAGTCCTGGGACCCTTGTTCGGCATTTATTTTTCCGAGGTACAGGCAAACATAGGAGGATTGTGGCTGACAAAGTTCGCAGATGACTGCAAACTGGGTGCCATAATTGATACTCCAGCGGACACCAACATCCTTCAGAGAGGCCTCATTGAAATGGATAATTGGTGCCAGAGCCATGGCCTTAAGCTGAATGCCAAAAAATGTATAGTCATACCCTTTGGGAAAACAAGGTACTCCACAAATTACCACATAGGTGGTAATCCATTAAGTACAGAAGAGGTAATCAGGGACCTTGGGACCCAGGTTGACAGTAACCTCTCATTTGACACTCACATTGCCAAAGTGGTTAGAAAGACCTTCTATATTGCCCACCTTATCATGAAGGGTTTCACATCTAGATCAAGTGAGGTCATTGTGCCCCTGTACTCTTCTCTTATCAGGCCAATGATTGAGTACAATGCCCCATTTGGGATGTATCTTACCCATCACCTGCAGCAGTTGGAAAGACCCCAAAAGTTCCTCACCAAGAGGATAAAGGGTCTTAAACATATGTCATATGCTGCCCGACTGAAAAAACTCCAGCTCTATTCAGTCGCATACCGCCTACTCAGAGGTGATCTGTGCCTGACGTACAAGGCCATGTCCAATCCGGAATTAATGGCCATGCTCCACCTTAGTAAATCCAAATCCACCAGAGCCACGAGCAAGAGACTTAAACCTCAACACAGAAATAAATAGGACATGCTGGAGGGACAGATTCATAACCCAGAGGCTCCCTACACTCTGGAACAGGATCCCAGTACATGTTAGGCAGAGCCTCACTGACTCTGTTCAAGAGAAATCTTGACGAGTGGATGGGAGATCGTAGGTTTACCCCGGGGGTCATCTCTGTGTCACTACTAGACAGAGGCACAGTAAACTAAACCCTAAAAATGCGTAGTATTCTCATCCTAAGGGGTGGTGAAAGCCACACATACTCTGGCTAGGCTTATAAATGCCCTAGGGCAGATAGCCTAGTACGAACCTATGAACCTATGAACCTATGAACCTATATTGCTGCCCAATACCTTACGGGAATTGGGGATATATACATCATCACTGACATGTCATTCATGACCTGGTGCAGTACCCTGGATGCTGATGTTTGTAGAATCCACGTCATATCACCAGTTGATCTCTGGAAGGTACCTGTTGCTGGTATCCTTAGGGCAACACATACCTTGGTTTCCACTAGGATAGGTTTCCCTCTGTTGGGCCTGTGTGTGAGACATGGCCTGCACAGATCCACAATCTTCTGCAGGAGGCCTCTGTCCACTCTATAGCGCTCTACTATCTCCAGCTCATGTAGCCCCTGGTAGTTTACCCAGTGCCTGCACACTCCTCTCCGTCTACTCACTGTGTGATGCTGAGCGGCATTCACATTGGCACAACCCTCCACATGTTGCATATGTTGACGTATAATAGCAATGGCAGCCCCTAACATTATGTTGTCTCAGTTAAGCTTTTACAGTTTGCACTTCTCTTACTATACTACAGTGTTGCAGTGTGTCTGAGAATGACATGGTGGACTACTGTTTCTAGAGTTGTACGTGCTGTGCTGTGCTGGCCTACTGTACTGGCTGTGTAATATACTCAGTCTGATTGTTTCCACCTGCTAGCTGTGGTAGTTCTCCTTGGTTAACTTACTGCTATTTGTTTACCTTCCTTTCCACTGTTTGTGTCCACAGTGAGCGGCGCCGCGCATAGGAGCACAATGAAGTGCATATCCGCTTCCACGTGTGCACACAGGCTTATACATGCGTACAAACACTTACACTGGCTTACACGACATTACACGGGCTTCAACAATCTTACAGTAGCTTACTCGTTCTGCAAGTCGCGCACACAGGCTGACACACATGCACACATGCTTACTCGAGCTTACAGGCTTGCACGGGCGCTAACACACTTCACCAGGTTTGCAAGGAACTTCAGTGATATCCATGGTGTACACCGTCAGTTTACTGACTTTACCTAGGATAAATAATAACACGCCTCTTCCACTGATGAGTCACTGACAGCAGACATGTGACACACTGCTCCAATAAGATTACAGTGTTTTATACATACACACTCATGATGTCACCTATCTTCTACGATGATAGTCCCCTTCACCTACTCTTACACTGTAGGGGCTTGGCCCATATGGCATGACAAATTGTGCTTCACTATCCTCAGCCTCAATTGCATAGGATTGCCTACTAATGCTTGGTTACATCTCTGAGTGTGCGCAACCACTACTCAGTAGCCATGTTGTCTTCAGCTTGCCATTCCCCTGCATGACACAATAACTTTTAACTGACATTACAATTTGTATGTATATTTTACATATTTGTCTTGTTTTGTACGCACAGCACATACTCGGAGATCGGGGGAGGACAAGTAGAGTTTTATTAATTTCCAATGGGAATACAAGCCACTGGCATTATATTTGGGCTTTGGCATGCTTCTTCAACTAAACCATCCTTTATATGCAGATGACATTGCTCCGTTTAGCTACTTGCAGAACGTTACTCGGTTAACATCCGTGTACATTTCTGCACATACCTCCACTCTTGCACGGACAGCTTACTGTTTCATGTATCACATATTTTACATCATTTGCATAGCTTTCACCTACAAATGGGGTAATTTGCATATCCTAACATTGTCCGTTAACGTTGCTTGAGGGGCTGTGTTACACGCCCCTACAGGATATTGCTGAATAGCTCGGCGGACATCTTGCCTTGCTCTACTCTTACTCTACTCGTACACCGAAAAAAGCTTCCTGAATCCTGGCCTAAGCTTTGATGTGTGCTAATATGTCTATTTGTGGGGTAGGCATGGCTGTAGGTATGTTTTGACCTGCTACGTCTGTCATTTATACAGAGCACCTCCCACTTTCATCATTTGTAGAGGTGGCAGCCCTATAGGGACTATATGTACAGCTGTGACATTTGACAAGTCCACACATACCTGCGGTCAATACTAAACTGACTACTTCAGCACTTTTCATACCTTCAGATTTGTCTTGTAGTGGTATAGTCGATGATACTGTTTCCTATAACATGTATCTGTTTCTGATACAAGATATGTAATTTTATTACACCACTACCCACAATATATGGAGAATTCACAGGCCAGATGCCATTACATTCCTTTTGTGGGACACACCTGCCCAGAGTGTTGTGTTCCTCACAGACGCCAACAGGTGCTGATCAAAACATATTCTGCTATCATCTACCTTATGTGTTCGCCGGTATTTGCGCTTTCCGTCAGTGGCAGAACTCACATGCGTGTGTGGGAGACTGAACACTGTCTCTGGGACACTGCATAGCACCCTGAGGGACACCTTTATGTTGTTTCTATTAACCTTCCACATTGACTATCACAGGGCATTAGTATTCATCCAGATTTGTCGAGGTACATGCTTTTGACTTATACATGTTTTGTCATTTGTCATCGCATCTTTCTTCACACCTGTCCACCTAATCGCACTAGTTCTGTACATTTATTTAGGTCAGGGTTACCTTCATACCTCTCAACTGTACGGATTTTGGGTAAATGTCCCTAACTTAGATGTCTGATTTTGTTCCTTTTTTAATAATATTGTGCAATGCCTTTCTGGTAATTTAGTGGGAAGTCATTTGGGACTGTGGGGTTAGACAATAATGACAGACATTTGTTATTTACAATTAATAACCCTCGTAACATTCATACTATTGACTGATCCATTATTCTATCCACGTTCTGACTTTGTAAGAGGAATATTTGAGATATTCCCTATTTGTACTTATTTTAAAATGCCTTTGTCCAGATGTCTTATTCTGATTGAGAGGTATGGTTACCATCTTATTCGTACGCATGTATGTCCATGATAATCGCTTACACGACACTAATATAACTCCCTACGTCTTCCCCCAATAGTTTACACGATATCCGGTAGATGGGTTCTTCATTTTAGGAAGTTAGAGGCGTCTGCTATACCCACATAGGTATATTAATCACTCCCATGTGGCGGACCTCATAAATCTGTGCCAACCAACACCTAGGCACCTAGGCCCATTATTGCATACCCATGACCTGACACCCGTCCACAGTGGTCATAACACATATTTAATGTGAGCGATAATAAATTATGACGACACTTCTAAGCACTATCCACTCTCCGCATGTCGGTACATATGTCTTACATTCTGTCAACCCATGTGTTATTACACTTGCACAAGCTACTGTTGCATGTACAGCTATATTGTAATTGCGGATGACACTTCTTTGCGGCAATCATTACAGGGCTGTGCATTTATAAATTCACTATTTTTGGAGTCCTGCAAAGGACACCTATATCCATGTTTAAAGAGTAGAACTTACAGATCTGGCACACTGATACTTTCCGGCCAGTAGTTTTGGAAGCAGCAGTGTATTTACCTTAATTGCATGTCTGTTATGTGTATCCATACTAGCTATGGTGTAACCTATTTATGTACATGTGTTATATCTACAAAGACATTTGTTTATATGTTTGTTAGGTATATATCAATTGATGTTGTATGTGTTTGAGTGTATGTATATATATATATATATATATATATATATATATATATATATATATATATGTATATATATATATATATATATATATATATATATATATATATATATATATATGTATTTATATATCTATACATATATATATATATATATATATATATATATATATATATATATATATATATATATATATCTGTACATTCTTTATTTCATATATTTATTTAGTTTAAGTCTGTGGATATATATATCTATGTACAAATGTATATATCAATATATAGACATTACGTGTAGAAACCAGCATTCATTTGCTATGCTGTGAGCGGATTACACATGCACAGGCGCACTTGCATTTCCTTATTGTGGGTTACGCGCAGGCGCACATGCATATCCTTATTGTGGGTTACATATGTTTACTAGGTCTTTGTGCTTACATGGGCTTTATTACTTTTGACAGTACCAGTAAAATATCTCTAATCCGCTTAACGGACATATGCGAAACGCACGTTCACCTTTAAATATTTACATGTCTGTACAGCACAGATGCATTCATTACACTTTAACATTATATGTGCTGTAGTCGTAGTTGAACCGGGACTGCATTCACGTTGGCCGGATGCTGTAACCACTATACGTTTGGTGTTCTGACTCATTTATATGCATACCCATAGTACATAGCTACATTAACATATGCCTCCCCGCTTCACTTACGTCACAGGCATCCATTCTCCTGCTGGGAAAAATGCGTTACTACATGTTACACATTCCCTATTCCCTACTGCTCTGGACCCAAGCTGCATATTTAATCACTGCAGGGATATTCAGAACCCAAAGGCTTATAGTCCTGACACATACAGGTCTTTAATTGTCAGGGTGTTCATGTGGTGATCTGGGTTTAGGCTTGTCTGCCTGGTGAACGGAAATGCCCTGACCATGTTCAAATGTCAGACAAAGCACATGGACAGGGTTTGTCCATTTTAAACATTCTATCTGTGTTTACAGACACAGGTGTTTGGGCACCTGTCAGCAGCTTATGATGTTGGCAATACATTATATTTGTGGGGGTGGTTACAATACATAATCCACGGTGAGTGGTGTTCCCATTCACATTTGACTACTTCCTGTATTCATTCTTACGAGGGTTATTATTTTGCACATGACTTGGAACTATGAATTAACTACGGGTATGCAGTAGTACAGTCAACATATGTGATGCTTTGTTACAGTATAAATGTACGGACCTCTGTAATACTGGGGACTACCCCACATCCTTCACAACATTTCATGCTTATGTACATACTATTATTCAGTGAACTTTAGAAGTTTGTGAGAGCAGTAATTACATCTGTCCCTATTTGTCCACCCATCCTTTTAGGCTTTGTCCGGGTTTTGTTCCTGTAATAGGTTGGGAGGTGGTGTCGGTATGTGATTGAGTTGAATATATACTGTCAATAATTCAGTGGGGAGTTGGGTTACCACTTGTTCCTCTTTGCGAGGGGAGGTCCCACTTTGGACAGTTGTGTCCTGCGACAACACCTGAGACATGGCAACTGTCCTGTGATTTTAAGACAGTAATATATTTCTTATTTTCTTTACTAGTTGCATGATACAGGTATTTTGTATCTGGTACACATAACTATTATTTGGGATAGCATAAGCTATTCAAATGCTATGGAATAAGCTTTTATCTTGGCATACACGTGTAATTCTGTCCTTTGCACTGGCTGGGGGTATGTTTTATCCTGCAGATTCTCACATTTCTACAAGGGATGTCCCACCCTGGCCATCTGAACAGGTGGCAACCCAAGTGAGGTGGCCTGCATGGTGGACAGCTGTTCCATCCTGCGTAGTATGTTTTGCATGTCTGTGTGGAAAATGAACAGTACCGTGACTACACATACATGTTTTGTCCAGATGTGTACAGTAATGGACACCGTGGCGTGTAAACAACTCTGAGGTTTCAACTGGTTACTTATCCCATGCAGGATGTACACACATTTTGACGGAACATTAACGCGCGGGCATTTGGATTTACATACCTGTGATGGGATGTTTACAAATGTGGGATACATGTTTGCAATCCTGACACTGCCTAGGACAATACTTCCTACTACATATGGGGAATACTCGCTATGTGTAGGTGTACGGATGCGCAAGGCTGGTAGCTGGATTTGGTGGACATTCGGACATGGGTGCGGGTTATGTGCTGTACAGGGGTTGTTGCATATTGCATTTGCATGCATGGGTTCTGCTTTTGGATATCCCAGTTCCGCATATGGCATCCTATGTGTATGTCATGGTTACGTTCATGTGTATAGCACATTTTAATATACATATGTTTGTGTGTGTTTGGTATACAATTTGGACTGTCAGGTTTCTTTACGGTTGTTATATAGCCACAACTGCCCAGCTGTGTACTATCACTACCACTGTGGGACTGCTGGTGACCATACCCATGGGGCTAGACGTGTGTATTGGCAGCGCGCTGACATGATGCGCTTCACTTCCACTGGGTATAACTTCTGACAGTGCAGTACATTACGGACACACGATTTTAAATATCATTTGTTCCATGGACGGTAACTCATATTATGTTGCGTGCATTTCTGTTTGGCTCTCCATTTTGTGTGGCCGGGAACTGTCTTGCATGCTTTGCATACGTTTCATTATCCACGGACACTGATAGGTGCGATTACTATTGCAGGCAGGCTATAATATTCAGCAGTTTAGGTTGCTCATCGCCAGCCGACATTGACACGCCTCCGGGCGCAGCTTAGTAATGCCCTATGCACTCGCGCACGTGTCCTATGCACGTGGATGTGGTAGCGGCGCACCTTCATTAATATGCATATGGCGCTACTACACCATTTATACGCCGCACGGACGGCGCAGGCCTTACACCGGCCTTGCGCCGAGCTTCATGAATCCGGGGGAATGTGTTTTAAAATTGACTTTAACAACTCAATAGCAACATATACCAAGGGATATATATATATATATATATATATATATATATATATATATATATATATATATATATATATATATATATATATATAATTTATAAAATAAATAAAGGCAAATGTGGCAAACTCAGGTATTTATTAGCCTTGACCAAAGCAGAATCTGCCTTAACAATAATAATACCCTGTCAGTCATTCACAAGTTTTTATGCAGTGCTTGTATAAACCATGTATAAAACACGCTATGGCATACAGAGCACTCCTATTCAGTAAAATGGCAGTGTTGTATTTTGTGCATTTATATTAAAATGGTATATATATTATCTGTAAGGACTGGTGAAGCAAATACTTTTATTTATTCTGGTATCATATAATAAAGTAGACTTCTAGCATATAATTTTTGAACAATGCATTTTTTCAGTGCCATTGAGTTACATCTGAGTGTTAAAATAACCCATGGACAACAACTTCCATTCACATAGCTTACAAGGAAAGTTGAGAATAGAACTAGAATGTCAAAACTTTGTTCCTTACCACTGCTATTTAAATGGTGATAGCCTCATTAAACCAATATTTTTGGTCCCCCCTGGGTGCTAGCCATCAGCATTCTTCACAATCTATGGCTGATGTATTCCTCATAGGGCAAAAGCTTCTCTCAGTCTATTATTTCCCTGTAAGGCATGAGCCAATCACAGAGGCCATCATTCAGGTAGCCATAAGAGTTTTTTACTGCTATCATCAGTAGTCACGCATGCCAGTAGCTGGTATGAGCGCGCACACACACACACACACACACACACACACACACACACACACACACACACACACACACACACACACACACACACACACACACACACATACACACAGACACACACAGACACACATACACATCTATGAGGGATACTATCACTGTCTTTGGAAAAGCAAGCCCACATTTCTCTGATATATAGTTTTTGTGTTCCGCAGCCCTCTGCTTGCGCAAAAACAATTATTTTGAACAAGAGACTCCCATCCCCTTCTTCCAGGAAGTGTGAGCCAATGCACAGAACTGATTCCTGTGGTGTTTCACTTGAGTCTTCCAAAAGCCCAAACAACTACCTGAACTCAGATTAACTGGGTTGCAATCAGGACTTCATCCCTGTGTGTATCAAAGCCAAGCTAAATAAATCAGTATATATTAAGCAAACATAATTGACATAATATATTAATATGTACAATTTCATAATAAGCATTAAGCAATAGTTGTGATCTGCTGAACGAGTCATGTTTTAGAGAACTACTGTTCAGATTTAAGTGTTTTTTCATCCTCTGAGTTAAATAAAGTGAGTTATAGGAGACATACAATGAATGAGGTTTTATTATATATTATGACTTGCATTAGCCATTCTTTTATAAAACATACATACATTTTTAATATGCATATCATTCAATTCAACTGCAGAGAGCCAAAGCATATTCTAAAAAGCAAAGAGCACAAGGCAGGAACCAGTCCTTGATGGAATACAAAACAACTGCAAGACACTTCTACTCTCAGACTTGTTCTGCATTCATGCTTGGGAGGGGGGGAACTGAACATCTCCAATTCTACTACTTGCTTGTCTTTGAGAGATGGAAAGAAACTGAAGCACCAGTGAAATCCCAACACAAGCAGACATAGGGCATGCAAATTTGTACAGAAAGCATCCTAACAAGAACCCAAACCAAAGATCCAAGTATTGTGACATACCAGTGCTACTGTGCCATCTGTTTATAAAGCAAATTATAAAATTTAAACCAACACTGTTTTTATTTCTTTTTTTAATTCACACTATATTACCTTTATAATAAAATAACATCTGTTTTTTTGAATATTTGAATAGATGTATTGAGTGGTTATGAAACAGATACCAAATTACCTTTGAACCTTCTAGATTATTTCTCTTTGAATCGTTCAAGGAAGTGTTCTGTTTTTAATATACATTTGTCTTCTGCACTGTGAAGCAACATTCAGGTTCATATAAAATGCAATGACACATATCTGTTTTTGGTGCATTTTTCATGCAGATGTCGGCTTGTTGTTCATACTTCAGAAATGAACTCAAAGGATATTATGGAGAAATCCATATTATAATTTAAGTTACAAAAAGCAGTACTAAATGGCTGATGAACTTTGCAAGACCAGCCAAATATATTAACTTTTATCATGAGGCTTGACCAGTGTCAAGAAGACAGAGATCACAATGAGTTTTACAATTACAAGTGCTTCTCAATAGCATGAGAACTAGGATCCAATGAAACTAAAACTAAAATAATGATACCTTAGAAAAATTGAGAAGTATTGTAAAAAAATGGAAGAATAATATCTGGGAAACATTGAGAAGAATAAATATACTTAGTGTTGACTTCCTGTAGATGGTAAGAGGCAAGCACATATTTTGTTAAAAACATACATTGTGATAGTAATAGACAGCACATCTATTGACTTAAGTGGTAAACTCCTGGTGGATGAGTAATGCAACTAAATATTTAATTGTGAAGGTAGGTGAACTGAAGCATTATTAAGAAAAGTAGTGAATATGTCAGAGGTTTAGTATGTGATACTTTTAAGAACAAAGATGCACAGATTGTGGGTGGTATTCATAGCCAATAGTTTCACACATGTGTAGCTGTTATCCATAAAAAGTGCCATTATGCCTATATGCAGAGACACTAATCTCAGGTTATTCACATTAAGTAAATGCAGAGACATTTGAAGATTCATGCCAGCTTACTGCCAAAGTGTAAAGTAGCTGAACTTAATCCTTAAGTAAATGCAGTGTCAGTGGTGCAGCGGGTAGCACACTCAACTTTGGTGCAGAAGACTGTGGGCTCTATTCCCACACCAGGCAGATCAATTACTGACACCTCTGTGTAGCTTAAGGGAGGGGTTGATGCATTCCAGAGTGTACCATCCTTTGGATAAGACATTAAACCAAGGCCCCATTTGCTTCAGTTGGTGATAGCTCAGGTGGATGTAAAAGATCCCGTGGAACTTATCGAAAAAATAGGAGTCTTTTATTTACAATTTACAAAGAACTTACATTACATACTATATTCCTTTACTCTTGACAAATCTTTACATTTGTATAGACCCCCACTCATTTTTCCACAACCACCACTTAATTGTCTTTATTATATTTGGTAATATCCATTTCCACTGAACATGATTTCATTCAGTCTTTCATTCCAAATTGTCCGTATAACTCAAAAACATTTTTATCTAAATTATTGACATATTCTTTATTTTGTTTCCTGTAAAACCATATTCAATCATATGCATATTTATCTGTTTATAATCTTGCAATTCTTTAACTATTTTATTTTCTATTATTTTTCCCATAAATTTTAACTATTTTTTATGTTAAAAACATATTCTATTGTTTTTAGCTCTCTACAATAAAGACACATTCTTTCAATTACTTTTTTATTAGGCATATTTCCTTTCACTGATAACATATTAATTTATAGCCTCCACAAGAAATCTTGACATACAATACTTTTCATTCACCGTCTATTTCTTTGCTTTACAGCTTTTACTTTTTCCTATGTAACAGTAAAACGTTCCCATGGGTTCACACAATAATTTTGGAACATTATATTTTTGCACCATAGATTCATATTTTCTTCTATTTTTTCAGTCTTTAATTTCCACAACTTATTTTTTCTTGATACATTTTTATTTCTTAATTTCTTGATTCCTTCTTCCTTTTATTAAACCCTATTATCTTTTATATTTCTCCTTCAATATAGTTATTACCAACATATTCTGTTTCTATTTATCCAATTCAAAACCTTATATAAATTTAATGAGGCTCCATATACTATCTGATTCAGTAAACTTAACTCCCCTTCCTCCCTATCCATATATAAAACCCATCTTTTAGTTGGATTTAATCTAGATCCCAAAATAAATTGAACTATAGTTTCAATAAACTGTTTCTCCAATTTTCTTGGTATCACAAAATGTGCTTTCTTACTAAATGACATTCTATAGCTATTCCACATTATACTAAGCCCCTTTAAATCTCTCAAAATCTTTTCCAGTTGTTCTTTCAGTGTATCACATTCTCCAAAATCAATCCCTAGCACCAATATTTATTTTAGGATTGTATCCCTTCCAACTTTTATCACCTCCTAAACCTTTTTATCTTTATTAATGGTTCTTCTACTAGTATTGATTGCTACTTCTTGCAATCTGTTATGTACATTTGTAATTACCGTCCTCATTTCGTCCTCATTTTTAGCTGTTAGTATTATATCATCAGCATAAGACATAATGGATACATATTTACTTTTATACAATTCTTCATTTAATCCTTTTATTACACTATTCATCAGTTTTACAAACAAAATACTACTTGTTTGGATTTTTGTTTTCCACCTCTTTTCATCTCTATTTCTTCACTTAACCAACCATTTACTAAAATTCTAATTTTAGCATTTTTATATACTGAGTCACGCTTTCTTGATCTTTGTACTAAAATTATATTCTTCCATTTTTTTGCCACAGCCTATCATGCTCTATTGAATCAAGTGCTTTATTTATATCAGCCACTATAAATTTTATTTCTTTTTGTACTTTCTTAATATTATCCACTATTTCACTAATTATCATTGATAACTATTGGCATCCTTTTCTTTTAACCCCATACATATATTCTTCCATTATAAAATTGAAATAATTTTCTAATGTTTCTATTATGTTCAGACATACTTTATAATCATTATTATTCAACATTACTGTCCTCCAATTGTTAGTCTCATTCTTTTCTCCTTTCTTCCCTACAAATCTCATAATACCCTTACATATTTCAAGATAATTAATTGCATCATTTAACCATATTTAACCATTCATTAAATATCTTTATTAAAATTTCTTTTTGCCATTGTATTACATTACTGTACATTAATTGTCCTATACCATCTGGTCCAGCTGCTGAACTTACATTTATGTCCTTCATTATATTGTCTATTTCCATTATTGTAATTTGTTTTTCCAGTCCTTTATTAATTTCTTCTGTAAACTGTTTTACCTTCCACTGATTTTTCCTTTTATCCCTTTATTTTTTATCATCTCTTTCACATGTCACTACAATGTCCATTATATTTATCTGTTCTTTTTTATCTGTCTCATTATACCACTATCTTACTTTACTTTTACACTTAAATATTGTGATATATCTTCTTTTTTTCCTGTTAGAATATCTTTGCTTAAATAATAAATCTCTAATTTTCTTTGATTCTAAAATATTCCTTTTCATTCCTATCAAGACTAGTTAAAACATATTTTTCTATTGCTCTATATTCCATTTTAACTTTTTTCTTTCCTATTTTCCTATATTAAATATATTCTTTTATATTTTTCTTTAAATATTATCCACCATTCTGACCAATTTTTGTAAAAATTTCTCATAATCAAATGATCCTTCTATAGCATTATTATATCCTCTCAACCTTTCTCATCCCATTCCTTTTCATTAATTCTCTTAATTTCTTTTCCAGTTTTTATATATTCTTTATTCTCATCTATTTTAATCCATATTGCTAAATGATCTGAAAAAAAAACAGTTTCTGTTTCTTCTATTGCAATTCTCATGGTTTTAGATAACAGAAAATAATCTATTTGTGTTTGGAGTTTTCATCTTCAATATGTACTTTTATTCATATTCCTAAGTCTAACTTTCCATACTTTATTTCTTCTTCCATTACTTTCTTATTAAATTTATTTATTTAATTTTTGCTTTTTACTTGTTAAATCACAATTACAGTTTCCTGTTACTGTTATATCCATATTTACTATAACATATTATAATATTTCTTGAAATAATTTCTTCCTCTCTTTACATATCACATATGCATATATTGTTGTTAATCTATACACTTTCCCTTCCCTTTTTAAAGTCAACTATCATCATTTTCCATAATTTAACTAAAGTATAATCCAAAATTGTTATTCCCTTTTTATATAATATAGCTTACCCTGAACATTTTTTTCACAACCAAAATTCCATATATATCCCCTAAGCATAATGTTTCTGGTTGCTCTCTTTCTTTATTTAAAACTCCAATGTCTTCTAACACTATCAAATCTACATCACACTTATTACACCATTCTATCACTCCAATTCTCCAACTACATTCTTTATACTATTAACATTAATAGATAAAATCCTAAGACTGTCACCTTTCTTTTTAATTTACTAAAAATATTTATGTTTCCTTTTTTGAACTTTCATTCCTAAATCCTGAAGATTTCTCTTTCGATCTTTACTCCTGTTCCCAAATGAACTCTTCTTTTAAATTATTTTCCAATTTATGTCTTTTTCATCACTAACTTCTGTTCCACTTCTCCTTTTTGTGCATTGTCCATATTTTACTGTTGATTTATGTCATTATTTTCTCCCTTATCTTTTTATTATTCTCCCTGCTGCAATAACTCCTTCTCATTTATATTTTCTTTATTTTGTTCTCTCCAATCTTTGCTCATTCACACAATCCACCCACACATGTCCTATTTGCTTACATTTATAACACATTTTTTTCACAATTGTAGCATCATGACCAGTTTCCACACATAAATAACATCTCTTTTTATCACAATTATTTACAAACTATCCCTACTTCCCACAGCAAAAAATGTTCATGCTTAGAATATGTACAATTTTACCATTTTCCATTTTCAAAATCACATTACAGTCCCAAGATCTTGTCTAATGTTCTCTATTATCAATGACTTTAGAAATGTCCTTTACTTCATTACAAAAGTTCCTTAAGTATTTTTACAGTATCTATTTCAGTTTCTGTCAGAAATTGTGTATTAACTTTTTTTCTGTGTTCCTCAAAAAGTCTTTACAATATATTTGTTCCATAGATATCTATCTTTTTCCTTTTCATATTCTTTCAAAAAAGTTTTAAAATTTCAGCAGTCTCAAAAAAGTTGCAATAAGTTTCTCCTTTAATCAAAATAAATGGTCTTACCTCCTGCGCCTTTATGCCTAAAAGCACAACTATCTTGCCCCATATTTCATACCTATTTGATATTCTTCTTTACTCTAAATTCTCACTGCATACTTCTTCCCCTCTGAGTCTTCTGTCCTCTTTCTCTCCTTTTTTACTTCTTTTTGTGTTCAGACTACTTATGGAAATGGTTTCTTCTTAATTTGATGTTTTTCTTCCTTATTTATTTTCTCTATCATCTCACCCCATAATAATTCATTCCCTGTCTCTGGCTTGCTTTGTTTCATCAAACTTTCTAATATGTCATCCCAACTGGAGAGTTGTAATTATAACTTCTTCTTCACCCTTCAACCCTTCAAATAACTCTTGCTGAAATATCTCTTCTGACTCCTCAATCTGATATCCATCCTTCTTCTCTCAATCATCTTTCTCTTTTTCAGCATGAATAAACATCTCTATGGAGTTGGCATTCACCTCTACTCTGTTTTATTAGTCAACATGTTTTGCATGCCATTTTCCCTGCTGTCACTTCACTAGGAATGGAACGGGCACTCACATTCGATGGTTGCATGCACCATTTATGTCATAGCAGTAGGACAAGTTCTCCAATGACTTAGCCAAATTTCCCTTTGTAGTTTAAGTACCACCTCAGGTCTCCCTGAAAAGAGGTTACAAGCTTCCTCTCCCACCTCTTCTAAATATTTAACAGCATAATTGTTTTCCTATCTCAGACTTTTTTCCTTAATATTTATGGCATGATAACTAGTACTACTCAGTAAGGCATTACAATTGCTGTTGCACTTACTTACTCAGTATATGTGCTTATTTCTTTAAACATTTCTTCACGTCTGAAATATGCTTTCATTTATTAAGCATGGAAACTGCAAAGCAAAGACTGTCATACTGTGATAATATTTCCATTAATGTAAGTAGAAATAGTAGAAGTGCATCTTCCTTCAAACAGTTACACTTTTATATGCATGCACAGTTTGTTTGGCGGATGGTTGTTGTCTGGAATCTTGCCATATACTTTCCGTGTAGATTTTACTTTCAACCATATGTTTTGCATACTTTGAGTTGCAGTTTTAAGTCATACCCTATGAATTTTCATTAAGCAAAGGCAGAAGCTGTATAGTCACAAAATGCAGCAAATGAAATGAAGTTTTAATTTTCAGCATAAGTGTAAGCATATATGGTGATTGCATAGAAATGTAAACAAAGAAGCATATATGGTGATTGCACAGAAATGTAAACAGAGGTAATATAACAAGTCATCTCTCACTAAACTATGTGTTGATCATTTACTTCCCAAGCCTTCTCTCTAGATAGGCTTAGGATGTGATGCCTGACTTAGTTCAGCCATCTTGTATGTGCAGTTAATATTGTGGAAAAATGTCTGTCTTATGCAATTATCACTCTAATAAATATTTTCTGGCCTAAACAACAAAACCCTTTCTTTAAAAACTTGTCTGCAGGTAGTTCAGGTATTATTAACTACTACATTTGTATATATATGAAAACAATAACTCTAACTGTGCTTATGCAGATGTACATCTGTGTTTTTACATATATATATATATATATATATATATATATATATACACACACACACACACACACACACACACACACGCTTACATACATTTCTTTACTCATACATATACATTTGTATTTATACACAAAAGAATGTCATCACATAAGCATTTCATATTTGCATAAAAATACAGTGCTTTGTACAGATATATTTATGCTTTGTAATGCAATATAAGTACATATAAAGACATATTTGCAGTTACACATACATTTCTGCTAGCATGTACACTCATTTATGTAAAATTTATATAGTTTATTTTTTAAACCTATGTTTCATATGGTTTAAAAAAAAAACTTTCTTGGAACTCTGGCATTCTCACGGTCACTTGGTATGCCCACTCAGCCATCTGGTCAAGCCTACACTTCTGTATGTCACCATACATGTGTCAGCACTGGAATCCTGAGTGGGTGGTCCCTATCAAAAATTGATAGGTACTCACCCAACTCTAGCCAGGTGTCATTTTTTTTCCCCTGTGACCGTCTATTACAGGATTTCATCTTATCCAGGTATGAATCCCTAAGGATACAGAGGATAATTTTGGTCTTGTTGTGAGACCAGCTCCTAACATGGCCTTATGTCTTGTGTACTGTTATAGCTGTCAAGTTTGATTTTACCAAAATTGATTTTTCACCTATATTTTTTAAAGGAATGCACACACTCTTCATTTATATGCTGGATAAAAGTAATTAATGAAATCATCAGTTTTATCTTACCACTATTACTGCTTTTGTATCTTGCTGTTGCTGCCTTTCTGGAGTATTAAAGCTAAATGTCAGGAAAGACTAACTTCTTTATGCAGTTCTTTAACAGTGTAGCAGCAGTACTTTTTATTTATTTGTATTTTGGGGGACTGTTTATATATATTTTTGCATAAATAAATTTTATTGTGTGTGTCAGCATCAGCTTTTAGCAAATGTGTATTTATTTGTTTTTGTTTACAGGGAAAGTCTGACTGGATAATACCCCTTTTCAGCAGAGGCCCGGGGAGACAAGCTCCATTTGCTTACATTGCATTATATTAAACACAGGGTAGTTACATTTCTATTTACATTTATATACAAACAGTAGTTACATTTATACATTCTAAGATTTTACAGAGGTGAGTTACCAAAGAGAAAGCCCATGTGCAACTTAGTGGATTGTACAGGCAGCAGTTATGTATAAAAATTGTTTTGTTATTTCACTGACTGGTTGATAGCATTCTGTTTAAGGAGAGTATCTGGCAAGTATTGTATGGTGAACACAAAGTCTTAACCTTGTGACGAGGAAGTGCAGGACCAGGATTGGTTAAGATGTTATTTAAGGAATGATTTAAAACTACTGAGATTTTTGGAGAGTTTTATTTGTGCGGACATACTACTCCAGAGTTTAGCAAAATTTTGGGAGTACAGCAAGTCTCCTGCAATATTACTTGATTTACTTGTAAGTAATAAGAATTTATTACTAGAGTGGAGGTACCTTGCTGGACAGTAGGGAAGTAATATGTTTTGTAGTGCAGGGCATTTTTCTGGATGATGAATGAGTTTGTGTGCTGTAGTTAGTTGTGAATATGTTTGGTAGTTGTGTAGTTCACACCAGTTTAATTGCTTTAAGCTATGACAATGGTGGGTCCAATGAGGAAGATTGGTGACAAATTTAGCTATTTACTGTAGCATTAAGCAAGTTTATTTCTTTGAGCATTGTTTAACTTTGCTAGGGTAAGAGTGGTGTACAAGAGAGTTGGCAATAAGAAGGTGGTGGCTAGATTTTTTTTTTTTTTTACAGTATCTGTAAGGAATGTTCAGTCATTTGAAGAAACAAGGTGTATGAGATGATGTTAGAAAGCCAGGGATAATGCTTCAAGGTTGTGTAAACTGACTTGTATAGGACTCTGCAAAACATAATGACCTTAGAGAATAACTGAAGTCATTTGCACATTTCAGCTTACTTCTGGGGAATTGCTGGGAACTGCTGAAGACTTTGCTGCTGTCCCCATCTTGCTCACTAGTTCCAAAGGCCATGACTAGCTGAGGCCTGGTTATGTGGATAAACTGTCTTATGCATTCACGTGTTTTGGTGATTCTTAAAGAGAATTGTAAAAGAGCCTGATGTGCACACAACACATATAAATTACCCTGAATTTGCATGAACAAGTATAACACCACCATATTAACTTACAAATTAAGCGTTAGAAAACACCAGATGTTTTAAAGCATGCCATAAATATTATAAAGATTACCAATTAATATTAAAAAGCTGAAATTTCTGTGAGATTACCTGGTATAATTGAAGAAATGTTTGCTTTAACTGATATGATGGACAGATTTGGATGACTTATATAAATACTGCTAAATTGTCATTTCCAAATGGAAATTTATACTGAAGAGTAAGAACGATGAGATTATTTTGCTGCCATTTTGTTATTGTGCACACATGGTAGAATTAAATACTTTGCAGTGATTTAGCAGTAAAGTACTGAAGTGTCAAGGATGTTTTGCTGGTAGAACATGCATGGTTCTTTACTAGGAGATGTCTAAGTTTCATTGAATGAAAAATGCAAGAAAAATGGTGGGGAAGGATACAGATCTGTTAACAAATTTCTTGCCTTACTATTGAGAATGTACTCACAATGATGCAAACATAAGTTTATTAAAATGTTACCTGGCTGGATTGAGACTCTGCACATGTGTACAATTGTGGGGTTTGTGTCACCTAATCTCTTGTTTTCTTTTTCTTTTTAGTTTGATGACTGGCATTTTTGTATGACTGTAACATATTATTTTAGGTGCACTAATGATGCAAGACCATGGATGAGGGCAGAGAAAGGATAATTTTAGCCATAAGGAAAACCACATCCTCATGCAGCCCATAGGATATACGGCAAATATGTTTTTGGAAAGGGTGTCTAAATAAGATGAGAGGGCAAAAGCCTGCAAACCAGTGGTTATTGATATAAATGCTGTTGGTGGAAGGAACCACACATTAACAAATGAAAAAAAAGAGCAAATGATATGGCAGGATGTGCCAGAGGAAAGGGAAGGCAGAATGCAATTGCCTGTAGCAGTACGGGGGGGACTTCCGACACTTATCCCTTTAACACCAGATGAGGAATACCTCCTCTCCATTCATGGGGATGATTGTGACACAGAAGATGATGAGACTGGAATAATCAGAGATGGTGTGGACACTGGCTATTACCACCATTGGCAGCAGCAACTCACATCTGATCAGGAAAGCTGTCTTAAAGGCAGTAACTTATATTTATATAGAATGTTAAATGTTGTCATGGAATGATTATCTTTAGCATATGAAAATTATTATCAATAGATAAGCCCTCCACTGAACGTAATGGCAGTGATGGCAGCAAGCATGGCAAGTATACTCCACACCTCCTTACTCAACATACACTACTGTAATCTACTTCTTTTCATTTTTATGTGGACAGCAGCAGAAACAAACAGTCATACTATATCAATAAACCTGGAGTATATCGGCAGCAGAATGACTGCTGATGATAATGATAATGATAACATGATGATAATGATAATGATAACATGATGATAATGATAATGATAACATGATGATAATGATAATGATAATATGATGATAATGATAATGATAACATGATGATAATGATAATGATAACATGATGATAATGATAATGATAACATGATGATAATGATAATGATAATATGATGATAATGATAATGATAACATGATGATAATGATAATGATAACATAGCTCTATTTATGAGGCAGACTGATGAAAGTGGCTGGCAGTCCCCAACTTTAATGGTAAGATCTCACACTTCACGACATGTTAGTAATGCTGCAGGAAGTGACAGTGCATCACAAAGGAAGGAGCATGCTAGGATTATACTAATGCTTGAACAGGGAGAAAACCCTTACACCATCACACCACTATCTCCAAACCCAGACAAACTTTCAGGATATTGGCAGAAATTCATGGGTAACAGTGTCCACAGTGACAGGAAACAAATATAGCATTGGCTGCCCAGCAGCAAATGTGATGTGACATTGCTAAGGCTTGAGAGCACTGTTACAGAGAGTGCCAGCTATAAATGGTCAGACTCTACCAGAGTGTATGTGAGAATTTCCAACACTACATGGAAATGGCAGAGACTGGGTATAATGCCATAATCACACTGCTGCATAGGATGGTGGCACACCAAGCATCTGTACACTAGTTAGGACTTACCAGACTGAATATCCTGAACTAGTACTTTAAATAAAAGTATTATTTCATGAGTTTGTACCTTGCAATTAACAGTCATTCGCTGCCTGAGCAGACATGTTGCTGCACTTTGTTTTTTTATGTTACACAATGTTGCCTCAATTTTAATTATTACATATTTTAACTGACTTAATGTTCTCTGAGCATCAGATTATTTGATTTTGTCATACACAATAATCTGAGTTCTCAGAGACAGCAAACATCTACATTTGTGCAGTGGTGAGGGTGAAGTGGCAGCAGTGTTTGTTTGCATGGCAGGATAGTCATGTAATCTTTATTAATTTTTTTATTAGGGTTTCTCTGAATACTTGGGTATTACTGCTTTTACGTTGTAGGTAATTGCCAGGTATAACAATGGAAATGCTTACATCATTAATGGTTACAACCACTGTAATCTTGTTATGGCGTGCAGGCTTCTTTCCACATTTCCATGAAATTTTAAGCAATACCATGAAATGCATAAAGCTGAAAAGTGTCTTATGTGTGCACCTGTTTTACTTTTTACTTTACTTAATAACTTATTTCTCTTTTAATGAGCCATTGCCATATCTGTGTGAAGGTCAAATTGTAAGTAACAGAAATGTCACACTTGAATCACAATAGGTCAAGGTCAAATGTGTTGCACATATCTCCTGAAGATAGGGTAGGTGATGGTGCTAGAGATCCACAGGTACAGGAAGGCTATGCATCCTCCCAGTGTGCCTGTATGGGGGCTATACATTCTCACTATGACCCTTACAATATCCCTGTCCAGTCTAAATATGTCAATTATTATCCAGTTATCAAAATTATAGTGAGCTATTCTCCACTTATATCTCTGCCGTCTTGGTTGTTCAGTGCCACTGAGAACAAGTGGTTTTAGCTCAACAAAGAAAGGCAGCTCATACCGGGAAATAGGAAAGCAAGCAAACCATCCTTGTGGACTGCAAATAAATAGAAAAGGTGTGATTCCACCTTTTATAACAAATTTGCAAACTGCACAGAAACAAATAAAAATTCTGACTTTGAACCACAAACAGGTAGGACAAGGATTAACTAGTATATACACTGGTTTATATCATTTCTTATTTCCATCTCATTATAACTTCATTTGCTTAAGGTTATTCACACCTATCATAATTTAGTGTAAATGGTGTCTATGAATTGTGCTTTTGCTGTGAAAATACATGGACAGAGCAGATAGCTTTTTACGCGTTTGTGTAGTGACTTTGAATACCACCCTGTATTGTATTGTATTGTATTGTATTGTATTGTATTTAAGGCAGAATCATTATAAAGAAGCCAGATTTTTATGATGCTAAATTCTGGAAGAAAGTTCAATGCTCCACAGCAGATTCTGGCAAATATTTGAATGATACCATTAGTACGGAACTGTGAGCTATACCTGAAAAAGACAATATGGAAATACAGTTAAACACAGTATAAACAGCAGAGCACTGTTAGTTCAGGATTTTGTTAAAATAAAATGATGATATAATTATCATGAAAGAAATTTGGCTGAAAAAAAAGACTAATGACTTACATTCAATGGATACATTGTCTTTCTTTCAAAACAGAAACAATGTGATGTTAGTAGTAGGATGAAGATCATATCTAACAGCAACCCACACTATAGATAATATAAATAGTGACATTGATTGCATCTATTTTGAAATGACAATCAAAAGTAAATTATTTCTATCATAGGGATATATAAAAAACCTCAACTCTAAAAACATGAATTAGAAGAAATTATATACTTTATATGCTACAGAAATTCACAGTGATCATAAATCTTAATGTACCAAAGATAAGGTGGGAAAGTGCAAACTTCTAGCTCAATGAAACATATCTTTACCAATTTTTTAATGGAACATCAGTCTTAAATAATTATTAACAAACCCACCACAGAACTGCATATTTTGGAGCTGTGAGTATCGCAAGTGAAGCTATAGTTGGCTGCTTTGCAATTTAACCCCCTTAGCATTGTTACTCATTCAATTATCACTATAATAGTAGGCTTTACTGACTATGGACTAACAGTTTACAAAATTTAGTAAAACAACAAAAGAATGTTCTTCAATTATTTTCTGCAAGAACATAAGATATGATAAGATCATACTTTTGTAATTGATGGTAGATCAGTAAATGAGTGAAATCAAAAGTTAAACTCTTTACTGACTATTTCACTATGATATATGGAATGGAAATACTTCAGCAGACTTTCTGTCAAGCTCAGACACAACTTAAATGTCCTGTGCAAGCTTGGTCATAAGCTATGGGCTACAACAGTATATCAAATAATGACTTGATAATTTTGTCTGATAAACTTCCCACAGCAACAAAAAAGTTATTTTTTAACTAACGTTAGAAAAAAGGCAGAAACACATTCAGACTGATAAGAAGGAATTATTAAGCCCACCTTCTGAAGATCTGCAACATGAAAAGACAGGAATGATTATGGAAAAATCTGCAGTCAGAATCTATTAGAATAATTAAAAATATCAATTTCTTCTACATTTGCATCATATCTATGAAAAATATAGGTCTGTTACAGCCAGCAATCAGTTTTTCTGTTGTTCTGCAGTAGGTACTATTGCAGTGAAAATACAAAACAAATTTTTATGTAGAATACAGCTCAATCTTTGATAGAGAGGATCACCAATTACTAATAGAAAACCTGTCAAACTTTAATCTGTTCAGTAGCTTAGTAACGTGTATACCCTGATGTTAGAGCAAAATGACCTGGCAGGTTAATTATAATTACTCAAGGGGGACTTTACCTTTTCATTCCATGATGCGGAAGACTATTCCCTTCAATGAGTTTTACTGTTTATATAATGATGATGTAAAAATGGGAAAAACTGTATGATCTTCTGATGGCCAAATTATTGAGCAGAAATGGTTTGAAGACTTGAATAACACTGCAGTAATAAATAATATGCTTATATATAAGGATAAAACAAAACACATTTTCTTGGGTAATGTAAGATAAAGGTACTTAAGTACTGCCATTTTCAAACCAGGTTATTAAATATACAAACACTTATAAAGACCTACGTATATGTGTTGAGAGGGGTCTGAACTTTAAGACTCATACGAATAATGTTCTGAAAGAGTAACAGGATAAATGTATATGTGCAAAAAATATAATTAATAAAAAATGAATGATGTACTGAAAAACATGTTAGGCAGCCTTATAAAATCAAAGTGAGAATATACATACATATACATACATACATACATACAAATATTTCAAGCACAGGCATTAATGCCCTTCTAGCTTGCCAATATACCAAAACACTTGCTCCCATAATAAGTATCCAGGCTGTTCTTAAAAATATATAAACTAGTACTTAGTTTAATGTAATTTGGTAGTCTGTTCCATGCATCAGCTATTCTGTCCTATAGAATATCCTACATAGGTTGTCTG
>NC_056747.1:1171134066-1171275850 GCF_019279795.1 Protopterus annectens | reverse complement strand
TCCAGACGCATCCTACCTGGGCTCGCTCACGTACACTACGCACGTGTCTGTGATTCCGGTGCACTCTCATTATTATGTATATGGCGCTACTGCGCCGGATATTCCATGCACCGCCGGCGCAGGCCTTACGCCGGCCTTGCGCCGAGCTTCATGAATCCCGGGGTCTCATTTTATTTTCAACAAACTGTCTTAAAGATTGAATACAGAGCCAATTATCTTGACAGACATTATATCTGGCTAAGAGAAAGTTCATTGGTTGGGTGTTCTTATTGTCTATAAACTGGTGCCAAAACTTTAGATTATTCTCTTTAAGATTCTGCATCTTATTGATATTGAAGGTATCTAGGCAATATGGTGTATAAGCTATGGGAAATGTAATGAAAAAGGTGTTCTTTAAACTATAATTGTTGTCAATTATATTTTTGAAAATATAAAATATTTGGTTTATACCATGTGAGAAGTGGCTAAATTTCTTATTATATAAGCAATATTCACTAGTATCCAAAATATTTTATTAATTCCAAAGGTTTCCTTAAACTGGGTTTCTGAGTTCTCAGAGGAAGTTATATGTATTTCATGTAGTTATTTCCAGCTAGAGGTGTAGATGAAATCCAATTAATAATAACAGATTTTGAATATAATTCTATGTTGGGAAAGCCAATCCCATTACTGTCCCAGGCTCTAACTTGCCATCTATAGGCTATTCTTGGTTTCTTTGGGGACCATAGAAAAGTTAGTAATAGGGAATCTATTTGTTTAAAGAATTTTATAGGAGGAGGTAAAATCAATGAGTGTATGTAAAATAAAATCTTAGGCAAAATAATAATTTTTATTAATGTAAGTCTGTCTTCCATGGTGAAAAACTTTTTGTTCCACTTTTTAGACAAGTCACTGACTATCATACCACTCAACTGTACAGATTTTCACAGAATGCCCAGATTTTTGCCTCATATCTTTGGTCTGTTTTTCATAAAAGTGTGGTTTTCTGGCAAATTAGTAGCAAATCATTAAAGATTGAAGTTAGAAAATAATGACAGACATTTGAGTTTCAGACTTCATACCCTTCAGAAAATACATGTTAATGCAAAACTTGTTATTCCATCAACTTTCTAAGTTTGTAAGAGCAATATTTAAAAATTGTACCTATTTTTGGGCCTTTGTCCCACTTTTATATATGGCTTTGTTCAGATTTTTTGCTCTGGTTTAGGTTGAGAGGTATGCTGACTATAGCTACCAGTTTAGTGAAGTTAAATATAATAGTCTCATTCTACTTATTCTTAATAATTATTCCTAGATAATCTATCTTATTTTCCCAGTTGAATGTATTGTATTTTTGCAAATTGTTATTTATTTTCTTATTGATTAAAAGTATTTTGGTTTTATTTTGACTAAAATTGAGCCCTGAGATTTTTTCAAATAGAGTTATGACATTCATGATATGTTGTAAAGAGGCTTCTATATCACTGGATGTTAGTAGAATATAGTCAGCAAAAAGCTGAACCTTTGAACAGTATCCCTCATTAACTTGAAATCCTTTAGTATTTGCGTTATTTCTAATAAATTAAGTAAAAGGTCCCACTGATAAAGTGAAACATAATGGGGATAGAGGGCAACCTTGTCTAGTTCCCTTATGAATTTTTACTGGGGATGATAGACATGAATCAGTCTTAACAAATGCTTTAGACTCACTATAAATATTTAATATCGGTTTAGTGAAATCTGAAGTAAAGTTAAATTCTTTAAAGATTTTTAGTAAGTATGACCAACTAAGGGAATCGAACGCCTTATCAATATCCAGACTAATAATTGTTAATTGTTTCTTGGTTTTGTTTGCAATGTCTATTAGAGATAGTAGCTTAATAATATTGTCATGCACTTTTCTATGTAAGATAAAGCCAGTTTGATCAAAGTGTATTAGATTGGTTAATATATTCTTTAGTCTTTTGTTCAGGATAGACTTGAAAATTTTATAATTGATATTTAACAATGATATGGGTCTATAGGATGCACATAGTTGGGGGTCCTTACCTTGTTTCAGAATGGGGGAACTTATTGAGTACTTCCACAAGGGCGGGAGAATTAAGTCTTGTTTAACCATGGAGAATGTGTTTAATAATAACTTTATTGTGTGCTGTGGAAAATTTTATATATTTCTGGGATTATCCCATCTAACCCTAGGGCTTTATTATCCTTCAGATTTTTAACTAGTTCTTTCACTTCTGCTAAGGTTATTTGTTTATTTTAGGGTACTATTTTGTTGTTTTGATAGTTTGGTCTTGATAGTTTCTTGAAGAAATTTATCTATTACAGTGTCTGAATCTAGTGGTGATTGCATGTCACTGACTGACCGATAATGATTTCTAATGACTTCTAATATAACTCCTAAATCAGTTGTTCTTTTTACTGTGTTATTATTCTTGTATTTAATTTCATTAATGTTATTTTGTTTACTAATTTGTTTGGATCTGATAGCTAGTTTATGTAAATGTCTGGGGTTTACTGAATAGGACTGTAGTTTAATCTTTTCTAAGGTTATAGCAACCTTATGATTCAATATTTCTAAATATTTGTGGTTTAGCGTAGAAACATCAGTAAGTAGAGCTTTATCATTTGATTTTACATTTAGTTTCAACTTATCTATTTTAGCTTGTAAATCAGAAAGTTCCTTGTCTCGTTCCGTTCTCCTTTGAAAATACCAAGCTTTAACTCCACTAAAGATGTGAACTTTTAATGCATCCCAGAGTATGATATCCATTACTTCACCATTATTGTTGTTTTCCATAAATGCATTTATTTCTTTTAATAACCACTCCTTAAAACCTTTTAACTTAGTAACATAGGCTGGGATTCTTTGAAAAATTATCATATCATCTTTTTTCGCAGTCAAGCTGAACAAAAAGGCATTGTGGTCAGAGAGTGGACATGACTGTATTGCAACATCATTTATTTTAGAGTAAAGAGCGTTAGACACAAAAATCTTATCAATATTAGTTTGTGTGCCGAATCAGAAGGAATAATGAGTGTATTGAAGTGAATTTTGAACTCTTAGATAATGTATGTCTCTAAAATTCATTGAGGCTATAAAACTGCTTACCTTTTTTAGTTTGTGTCATTAGTTTAACCTTATTATTTTTAGAGGTGTCTTATTCTGATAACAAGCAATTGAAATTTCCTGCCAGAATAATTTTTCCCTTTGCATGTAAATTAATGAGATCCAAGTATTTCTTTACATATTTAGTTCCTAGACCAGGAATCCAATATGAGTTTACATTTACCAGTGTGAAGCATTTCTTATTAACTTCTAGCACTACTAAGCTTAACATTCCGTCTTTATCTGAAAAGGTGTTTCAATTTTTAGGTAGTGTATAAGTATTATTCCATAGTATAAGAGTACCTCTCCTTTTGGCTCTAAAGCAGGAATCTGTGAGAAATGTAAAACCATTAAATGATAATTTTTGCAAATCCTTCTTCAGCAAATGGGTTTTCTGCAAGAAGATTACCTGAGCTCTGTGCATTTTAATGAATTTAATTAAACCAACTCTTTTGACATTGTCATTTAATTGTCATTTAAGCCATTAATATTTAATGATAAGCATTTATATATCATAATTTGTTAAAGTTATGTTTAGAGCATCAATAATACCTTCCAAGTATAATGACTTGATGTAATTCATGAAGTTATGTATCATGGATGAGTCAAAAATCTTTAGAAACAAATTCTGAAACCAGTAACTAAGAAAACATACAAACATAGAACCTAAAGTTCCAGGTTTAGTTAATAAATTAACTAAACCACCTTTTAACACCATCTCACACACCAAAAACATACATAAATAGCATCTGCTTTAAATGTAGTATATAAAACAGTAAAGCATTTCTAAGGCAACTCAAACAAATATGAACATAAAAAGTCCATCAGGCAATCACAGTGGATTCATATGTAATATTGTGTAAACCACTACTAAGTATTGGAAAATAAGGAGTCAGTTTCACCAATTAACCTAGTTGCTTTATTGGCATAAGCTTCTAATACCTATATATTTTATACCTGTATTACAGTCTCTGGTGTTTATAACTATAGCAATACAGTAGTTATACCAGTTTACTTAATTTCCCCTTCCCCCTTCCTTTTTTAGACCTTTATATGTTCAAGTAGACTGGTAGTCATGAATGGAAAGAAGAAAGGGAGGAAGAAAAAAAGGGGGGGGGGCATGTGTTGGTCTATTAATACTAATTGAACAGAATAGAGAGACCTAGAACATTTTGACAATCCATTCCTACAGTGTATGTGGTCATACTAAGATTTGAATCATAGTATCATAGCTATCATTGCAACTGAGTCTGATTATATTGCTTTAAATCTGCATCAATGAGAATACCTAATATAGATTAAGATACCACGGTATAAAGAAAAAATGATCAATTTCAACAATTGGCTAAGTTTCTGGTGTCATTGAAAGGGGATCCAATGTCTCTCCACCTGGGATGACATGCTCGACAAGCCACACTGCTTCACTAGAGACGGCTTGCACCTGTCACCCTTAGGCTTTTAAATACTGGCCAATGCTCTTGCCACCCCCATAGCGCCTTTTTTAGACAAGGCTCAAAAGACAAACCCACCGCCATAAATAGCACAAGTAACAAAAAACTGAGGGTAATGCTACTCAATGCCAGAAGTCTAAACCTCAAAATGCACACACTCGAGGCACTCCTCAGTATGGAGAAAATCGATATATGTGCAGTAACAGAAATCTGGTTTAAGGCTCCAGAGAGCAGCCCAGCACTACCAGGCTACAACTCATATCATACATTTCAGCCACAAAACCCAGACCGAAATACAAAAGGCAGGGGAGTATCCATATTCATCGAGGATACCCACATCTCCAGTTAGTGGCACAGCACAATGCTTCAGAGATCATCCACGTGCAACTAACAATGGGCAAAACTGCTATTCAAATTATAGCTTGCTACAAATCACCCTCCATATCCCAGCACCCCCATTCCACATTTCTGGAAAAACTGGGAAACATAAAGGTCCTACCAAACACCCTAATATTGCATGATTTCAATTGCCCAAACATTAACTGGGAGAACTACTCAAGTACTAACTACCTTGCCCAACATTTCCTATTATTTATAAACTCAAACACCCTGGATCAACTTGTCAACACTCCCACCAGAGGTGACAACATATTGGACCTGGTCATCACCAACATGGGTGGTCAACCCCTCGCTGGTTAGATCTGATCATAAACAAATCACTTTGGATATCCCCATTCTGCCCCCACCCCCAGACAAGGAAACCACCATGAAAAACTTTCCAAAAGCAAACTTTCAAAGCCCCCATGCTAAAGGATAATGCTGTCCAAGCTGCAAAATCCTTTACTAATGCATTCTACGGGCACCTACAAGAATGCATGGATCATGCTATCCAAGCAAAACCAAGCCTCACTCCTCCAAGAAAAGGAAACCAGTCTGTTGGACCCCTGCCGTAAACAAGCTATACAACAGAAGGAGGAAACTAGTACAGAAAAGAGTAAAACCTCAAGAAGGAAAGACATCCCTGATCAGTATCAGCAAGAAACTATGATCCCTCATAAAATCATCCAAGGTGAGCTTCAAAAGAAAAATTGCAAGACTCCAAAGATAACCACAAGGCATTCTTTAGCTATGTCAAGAATCTAAGAGGCAGTGCTCAGATCTGCTCAGAGTTAGTGCAGAATGGCAGAAAATACACTGAACCAACTGATATTGCCAACATTCTGGCAGACAGGTTCAGTGCAAACTTCTCCCCCCTCTCACCTCAAAAGGGCCCATAACTATACCAGAAAAATTTAGAGCCCCTGAAATCACAGACACTTAGGTTAAAACAGCCCTATCCAAAGCCAAAAACACAGCATCAATGGGACTGGACGGTGTCCCAGGCTGCATCCTACACAAGCTCAAAGATGAACTAACCCCTCACCTAAACACACTGTTCAAACTCAGCCTCTCCACAGGCTACATAACCACAGAGTGGCGCACAGCAATGGTTATTCTGCTCCACAAAGATGGAGTCACAACAGACTCCAGGAACTATCGCCCTATAAGCCTGACTAGCTTGGTCTGCAAGGCTATGGAGCGCATCATCATGGCACTCATTAACAGAGACATTGGGAACCTCCAAACACTGGACGCTGCCTAGGGCAGATCATGCCTCCTAAACTTGGTGGACTTCTTTGAGACAGTTACCAAGGCTATAGATGAGGGAAAGGTAGTACACACAGCCTACCTAGACCTTGCAAAGGCCTTCAACACCATTCCCCATTCTGGTATTATAGACAAGCTCACCAGCCTGAACATAAACCTCTGTGTCACAAGATGGGTTGCCAACTGGCTCACGGACAGAACCCACATGGTGAGAGTTGTGGGACCTAAGTCTGACTCTAAACTAGTTACAAGTGGCGTTCCCCAGGGCTCAGTCCTAGGACCCCTCCTGTTCAGCATATACTTCTCAGAGGTACAGGTAAGCACAGGAGGACTATGGCTGACCAAGTTCGCAGACAACTGCAAATTATGGGCCATAATTGACTCTCTGGCTGACACAGACATCCTCCAAAAACGGTCTCACTGAGACGGATACCTGGTGTCAAAATCATGGCCGCAAGTTAAATGCCAAAAAGTGCATAGTCATCCCCTTAGGAAAAAACAAAGTACCCACAAACTACCACATAGCTGGTAGTCCCCTAAATATGGAAAACGTAATAAGGGATCTGAGGACCCAAGTTGATAGTAATCTCTCCCTTGATAATCACATTGCCAAAGTGGTTAGAAAATCCTTCTATGTGGCCCACCTAATCACAAAAAGGTTTGCATCCAGATAAAAAGGTCATTGTGCCCCTCTACTCATCACTCATTAGACTCATCATAGAGTACAATGCCCCATTTGGGATGTACCTTACAAGACACCTGGCAACAGCTGGCAAGACCACAGAAGTACCTCACCAAGAGGATCACTGGCCTCAAACAGATGCCCTATGCAGCTTGACTGAAGAAACTCCAGCTCTACTCGGTTGCATACCGCCTACTCAGATGTGATCTCTGCCTAACATACAAGGCCATGTCCAACCCAGAATTGATGGACATGCTCCACCTAAAGAAAACCTTATCCCCTCGAGCCACACACTGTAGGGATCTAAACCTCACCACAACAATAAACAGAACATGCTGGAGGGATAGATTCCTGTCCCAGAGACTTCCCATGCTTTGGAACAAGATTCCAATCTACATTAGGCAGAGCTCCTCGCTAACACTCTTCAAGAGAAACCTTGACGAGTGGATGGGAAACAGAAAGTTTACCCCGGGGATCACTTCAGTGGCTCTGCTGGACAGAGGCACAGGGAACTAATCTAAGGGGGCGGGGAAAGCCAACACATTCTGGCTAGGCTTATAAATGCCTTCAAGCAGATAGCCTAGTACCTACCTATGAACCTATGAACCTAAGCATGAAATAAGCAGAAGGAAAAGGAGACTCAGTCCTATATACGTATTTTTGCATTCACAATATTAAATAAATTAGTTGTTTAAGTAGTCAAATATTAATATATTATCATTTAGGGAATGCTATCAAAGCAAAGAATGTTATCCTGTCAGACTTCAATGTTTCAAAGCAACAGACATACAGTAGCATTAAAATGCAATTTTCCTCACTAAACTAGTAAAACTATTACTACATTAAAGTCCTAGCTTCTTAAAAATACATATTTAAAGTGATTCCATACCTTTAAATGCATAAAAGATGAAAAACAAAAAAAAAACAGTTACTTTTTCTTCTAGTTTCATTTTCAGCTTTACTTCCTGGTTTATGAGTCATGCATGAGTTCAAAGGTCGTGTGATGTCATCGATCACTGTATTCTTGCTTCCAGCTTCTCTAGCTTGCTGCTAGTGCCCTGTAGAGGCTTGTGCATATGAAGAAACAGTCACAGGGGTTTAGAAAAAGCAGTTTTGTCAAGAATTTCAAACAACTAAGTTTTCTCCTTTCTAAAGAAGCATAAAAAGTGCATGAGCAGCCTCCACAGTGAACAAAAACATGAACAGCCCTTCTCTAAAAATGTTGGGAAAGTAAGATTTTCCCCATAAATCAATAATTTACATCCCTTAAACTAAATTAGGTTAAGAATTAAAATTAGAGCATTTAGTTAATGTAAAGCACTGAATGTTGATATATTTCACTAAGAAATGCAGATTTTAAGTAAAGACATATATATTAATCATGATATGAACATCTTTCAAAAATGTCAAGAGGAAACAAAACTATCTTGACTAAAACATCTCCTAAGGGCACTTTTGTTGTGGGAATTCATACAGTGTAATCATAATAGACTAAACAGTAAACTCTAAAGTGTTACCCCACCACTAACACACATGAATGCTTTACTTTGGAAATCATGAATTAATAGTAAGATAGCATGACTTTTGTATCCCAAATGAATATATAATGAAGTTCTGGCTATACTAAACATATGGTATGAAAGAATGAAAGAAACTAAACCAAGACCAAAATACTAAAGGTGGAGGAGTGTCCATTTTCACCAAGGATATTCACATCTCTAGGCTAGTTGCCCAACACAATGCATCTGAAATTCTCCAGGTGCAACTAACACTAGGTAAGACTGCAATGCAATTTGTAGCTTGCTACAGATCCCACACCATGCCCCAAGATTCTCACTACATCTTTCTAAACATACTGGAAAATATTAAGATACAACCAAATCCCCTAATACTGGGTGATTTCAACTACCCTGCCATTAACTGGGAAAACTACTTGGGTGCTAACACCTTTTCCCAACAGTTCTTGGAATTCATAAATTCCAACACCCTGGATCAGCTAACTCATTGTCCCACCAAGGGCTTTAATATCCTAGACCTGGTCATTACCAACATGGGAGATAGATGCTCCACATCAGTGGTCATCCCCTCATTGGCCAGGACTAACCATAAGCTAATCACCCTTGACATCCACATCCCACCCCCACCCCCAGTAAGGAAACCTCTGTAAAAAAATGTCTCCAAAGCAAACTTCATGCTATTCAAGTCAGAAGTGACAAACCTCATGACACCCATGCAGATGGGAGCTGAAAGTTCGACTGCTGAATCCTACACTAAGGCACTGTATGAGCACATCCACTTGTGCATGAATCGTGCCATCCCAAATAGAACCAAGACGCTGTCCTCCAAAAAAAGGAAGCCAATCTGGTGGTCCCCTGCCACAAACAAACTATACAACAGAAGGAAGAAACTGTTGCAGAAAAGAGGAAAATCCCAGGATGCAAAAAACTTCCTTACCAGCCTCAGTAAGAAGCTGAGATCCCTCATAAAATCCTCCAAAGCTAGTTGCAAAAATAAAATTGCTAAACATTCCAAAGACAACCACAAGGCATTCTATAGTTATGTCAAGAATCTAAATGGCAATGCACAGATCTGCTCTGAGCTACAACAGAATGGCATTAAATATACTGATCCCAAGGATATTGCCAATATCCTGACAGATCGATTTAGTGCCAACTTCACCCCCTCTCACCCCTAAAGGGCCCATCTCAATACCAAAAGATTGACAAATTCTGATAATCATGGCCACATGGGTAGAAACCGCACTCTCCAAAGCTAAGAATACAGCATCTGTGGGACCAGATGACATCCCGGGATGTGTACTACATGAACTACAAAATGAACTAGCTCCTCGCCTAAGTGTCATGTTTAATCATAGCCTCACCTCAGGCTTCATGCCCACTGAGTGGCGCACAGCTACAGTTATCCCACTCCACAAGGGGGGGATCCACCTTGGATCCCGGGAACTACCATCCCATTAGTCTGACGAGCCTGATCTGCAATGGCATGAAATGCATTATCATAGAACTTATAAACAAAGACATTGGCAACCTTCAAACACTGGACCCCACCCAGTTTGGGTTTGTGAAGGACCGATCTTGTCTCCTGAACCTGATTTACTTCTTTGAATCAGTCTCCAGAGCTGTTTATAAGGGTAAGGCAGTCCACACAGCCTATCTGGGCCTCGCCAAGGCCTTCGACACCATCCCCCACTCTGGAATCATAGATAAACTTTCTAAGCTGGGCATAAATCCCTACGTCACTCAATGGGTTGCCAACTGGCTTACTGACAGAACCCAGACTGTAAAATTAGCTGACTCCAAATCCAGCTCCAGACAGGTGACAAGTGGAGTACCTCAGGGTTCAGTCCTGGGACTGCTCTTGTTTGGCATCTACTTCTCTGAAGTACAGGACAACACTAAGGGACTCTGGCTGACAAAGTTCACAGATGACTGCAAACTGGGAGCCATTAGTGAATCCCCAAATGATGTGGATATTCTACAAAAGGGCTTTACAGAAACAAATGCTTGGTGCCAGAGCCATGGGCTCAAGCTTAATGCCAAGAAATGTATAGTTATCCCCTTTGGGAAAAAAACATGTACAAATGAATTACCATGTAGCTGGCAGTACACTAAACACTGAAAGTGTTATGAGAGACTTAGGGACACAGGTAGACAGTGGTCTCACCTTCGATAACCACATCGCCACAACAGTCAAGAAATCCTTCTATGTGGCACACCTCATCACTAAGGGCTTTTCATCCAGAAAAAAGGAGGTCATTGCCCCACTGTACTCATCCCTCATTAGACCAATTATAGAGTACAACACCCCATTTGGTATGTACCTCACAAGACATCTGCAACAGCTGGCAAGGCCACAGAAATGCCTCACTAAAAGAATCACAGGCCTAAAACAGATGCCCTATGCTGACCATCTAAAAAAACTCCAGCTATACTCTGTGGCATATCGTCTATTCAGAGGTGATCTCTGCTTAACATACAAGGTCATGTCAAGCCCTGAGCTGTTTGACATGCTCCACTTAAAGAAATCCCAATCCCTCAGAGCCACATGATCTAGGGTTCTAAACCTTGTCATCACAATGAACAAAACATGCTGGTGGGATAGGTTCCTGACCCAGAGACTCCCCATACTCTGCAATAGACTTCCCATACATGTCAAGCAGAGTGCCCCCTTGGCCTTCTTCAAAAGGAACCTTGACGATTGAATGAGAGATAGGAAATTCACCTCAGGGATCACGTCAGTCGCCCTGCTAGACAGGGGTCCAAGGAAGTAAATATTGTGGGAAGAAATATCCGGGGAATTGTTATGGCTAGGCTTGTATAGGCCCTAGGGCCAATAGCCTAGAACCAACCTATGAACCTATAAAAAATAAATAAATGAATAAATTATATATATATATATATATATATATATATATATATATATATATATATATATACATATATATGTGTGTGTGTGTATATATATCTTCTACTTCTTCTTCTTTCGGCTGCTCCCGTTAGGGGTTGCCACAGCGGATCATCTGTTTCCATTTCTTCCTGTCCTCTGCATCTTGCTCTGTCACACCAACCACTTGCATGTCCTCTCTCACCACATCCATAAACCTTATCTTAGGCCTTCCTGTTTTCCTGTTACCTGGTAGCTTTATTCTTAGCATCTTTTTCCCAATATACTCGGCATCCCTCCTCAGCACATGTCCAAACCAATGTAATCTTGCCTCTCTGGCTTTGTCTCCAAACCTTCCAACCTGGGCTGACCCTCTAATATACTTATTCTTAATCCTATCCACCCTCGTCACACCCAGTGCAAATCTTAACATCTTTAACTCTGCCACATCCAGCTTAAACTCCTGCCTTTTTGTCAATGCAACTGTCTCCAACCCATATAACATAGCTGGTCTCACTACCCTCTTGTAGACCTTTCCTTTCACTCTTACAGGTACTTGTCTGTCACAAATCACTCCTGACACCCTTCTCCACCCACTTTATCCTGCCTGTACTCTCTTCCACACTCACCGTTACTTTAAACTATTGACCCCAAGTATTTAAACTCATCCACCTTCACCACCTCTACTCCTTGCATCCTCACCATTCCTCTATCCTCCCTCTCATTCGCACACATATATTCTGTCTTAGTCCTGCTGACCTTCATTCCTCTTCTCTCTAGAGCATATCTCCCATCTCTCCAGGGTCTCCTCCACCTGTTCCCTACTCTCACTACAGATCACAATGTCATCTGCAAACATCATAGTCCACAGGGACTCCTGTCTGATCTCTTCTGTCAACTGTCTATCACCATTGCAAATAAGAAAGGGCTCAGAGCTGATCCTTGATGTAATCCCACCTCCACTTTAAACGCATCCATCACTCTCACCGCAGACCTCACCACTGTCACACTACCCTCGTACATATCTTGTACCACTCTTACATACTTCTCGGACACTCCCGACTTCCTCATACAATACCATAACTCCTCTCTAGGCACCCTGTCATATGCTTTCTCTAAGTCTACAAAAACATAATACAACTCCTTCTGACCTTCTCTGTACTTTTCCATCAACACTCTCAGAGCAAACATCACATCTGTAGTGCTCTTTCCTGGCATGAAACCAAACTGCTGATCACTAATCATCACGTCTCTTCTTAACCTAGATTCCACTACTCTTTCCCATAACTTCATGCTGTGACTAATCAGTTTAATCCCTCTGTAGTTACTACAGCTCTGCACATCACCCTTATTCTTAAAAATCGGTACCAAAACACTTTTTCTCCATTTCTCAGGCATCCTCTCACTTTCCAAGATTTCATTAAACAATCTAATTAAAAACTTCACTGCCATTTCACCTAAACACCTCCATGCTTCCACAGGTATGTCATCTGGACCAACAGCCTTTCCATTCTTCATTCTCTTCATAGCTATCCTTACTTCCTCCTTGCTAATCCACTGCACTTCATGATTCACTATCCCTACATCATCCAACCTTCTCTCCCTCTCATTCTCTTCATTCATCAGCCCCTCAAAGTACTCTTTACATCTGCTCAACACACTCTCCTCGCATGTGAGTACATTTCCCTCATTATCCTTTATCACCCTTACCTGCTGCACATCTTTACTAGTTCGGTCCCTCTGTCTAGCCAATAGATACAGGTCCTTTTCTCCCTCCTTAGTGTCCAACCTTTCATACAACTCTTCATATGCCTTATCCTTAGCCTTTGCCACCTCTCTCTTTGCCATGCACCTCATCTCCTTATACTCCTGTCTAGAATAATTATTTAATAATAATTAATAATAATAACATTTATGAATTTCTACACTGTCATAAACCAGGCATTTTCCAGTATCACGTTTCATGCATCTGGATTTCTAGACTGCTTCCTCTGCCTTTCCAGCAATATCATGTTATGCAAGTATTGCTGCTACTGTTTACCATTCCTCCTATCAATGCCACACACACACACACACACACACACACACACACACACACACACACACACACACACACGCACACACACACACATACTCACACACACCATGCTGGAGTATCATCAGAAAGTACTCCAGCAGCAACAGCATCGACTGTAGCAATAATGTCCTCTTCTGCTCTCACCCTCCACAAGGCAATATCAGCTATGAAGCAACCAACGCTTTCATTTAAATGTATCCAGCTTTTGCGACTTTCATGAAAAGCACATTCTACAACCTTGTGCTATCTTTCTACAGCCATCCATGCATGCAGAGGCTTTCAACATAAACACACACAAACTGCAGATGGTTCTACGACACAGATTGATAGTGTCCTGATTGGCACTGTGAGGGATAAAGCTAAACAAGAAAAACCCTAATGGCTGCCTGGGTGGCAGCCCATCATGAATGCCCTCTTCCATGAGGTTAAAAATGTGCTAGCCAAATACAGCAGGGTTTTTAAAACCAATACAAAAATGTCACACCAACTGCATCAGATGTCAGGATAGCAACTGATGCTGAAAAAATGTTAGCTTTCAGAAAAACTTAATAAACGTAATACAGTGGAAATAGATGAAGTATCACTTTAGGTCTTTAGTAAAGACAGTATAAATAATGAATTGGCTGACACTAACATTGAGTCACTACTGAAATCTGTATCAAAACTAGCATAATAATATATAAATAAATAATAGCAGACAGTAAACCAGATAACAATCTAAATTCTAAAAATCTAAAAGAAAACAAAGCTCCTAAAACTGGTGGTATAATTCCAGAGATTTTTAAATCATTCACACGGAATATTATTTATAATGTCAATAAGTGTTTCTGAATGTTCCAAGTGACTAAATAATGCCTCCTTCATGGAAATATAGACCTTAACAGCTCTTGTTCTGAAACAGGATACAGATCCTAAATTAGGTACCTCATGTAGGCCAATTTCTTTCCTAAATATAAATTATAAAATATTTATGTCCATTTTATCAAAAATATTACATTTAATATTGTTTCTTATTAATCATAGGTTCATAGGTTCATAGGTAAGTACTAGGCTATCTGCCCGAGGGCATCTATAAGCCTAGCCAGAATGTGTTGGCTTTCGCCACCCCCTTAGATTAGTTTCCTGTGCCTCGGTCCAGCAGAGCCATTAGTTCCCTGTGCCTCGGTCCAGCAGAGCCATTAATTCCCTCTGCCTCTGTCCAGCAGAGCCACTGCAGTGATACCCGGGGTAAATTTTCTGTTCCCCATCCACTCATCAAGGTTTCTCTTGAAGAATATTAGTGAGGGCTCTGCCTGATGTAGATTGGAATCCTGTTCCAAAGCATGGGGAGTCTCTGGGACAGGAATCTATCCCTCCAGCATGTCCTATTTATCGTTGTGGTGAGGTTTAGATCCCTAGAGCGTGTGGCTCTTGGGAATTTGCTTTTTTTTAGGTGGAGCATGTCCATCAATTCTGGGTTGGACATGGCCTTGCATGTCAGGCAGAGATCACCTCTGAGTAAGCGGCATGCAACCGAGTACTGCTGGAGTTTCTTCAGTCGGGCTGCATAGGACATATGTTTGAGGCCAATAATCCTCTTGGTGAGGTACTTCTGTGGTCTTTCCAGCTATTGCAGGTGTCTTGTAAGGTACATCCCAAATGGGGCATTGTACTCTATGATGGGTCTGATGAGTGATGAGTAGAGGGGCACAATAACCTCTTTTGTTCTAGATGCGAACCCTTTTGTGATTAGGTGGCCCACATAGAAGGATTTTCTAACCACCTTCGCAATATGATTATCAAAGGAGAGATTGCTATCTACTTAGGTCCCCAGATCCCTTATTACATTTTCTGTATTTAGGGGAAATACCATGTATGTGGTAGTTCATGGGTACTTTGTTTTTTCCAAAGGGGATGACTTTGCACTTTATGGCATTTAGCTTGAGGCCATGATTTTGACACCAGGTATCTGTCTCAGTGAGACCCTTCTGGAGGATGTCTGTATCAGCTGGAGAGTCAATTATGGCCCCCAGTTTGCAGTCATCTGTGAACTTGGTCAGCCATAGTCCTCCTGTGCTTGTCTGTACTTCTGAGAAGTATATACTGAACAGGAGGGGGTCCCAGGACTGAGCCCTGGGGGAATGCCACTTGTAACTGGTTTAGAGTCAGACCTAGAGCCTGCAACTCTCACCATGTGGGTTTTCTATCCGTGAGCCAAATGGCAACCCATCTCATGACATAGGGGTTTATGTTTAGTCTGGTGAGCTTGTCTATAATACCATAATGGGGAATGGTGTTGAAAGCCTTTGCGAGGTCTAGGTAGGCTGTGTGGACCTCCTTTCCCTCATCTAAAGCCTTGGTAACTGTCTCAAAAAAGTCCATCAAGTTTAGGAGGCATGGTCTGCCCTTAACAAAGCCAAACTGAGTAGGGTCCATTGTTTGAAAGTTCCCAATGTCTCTGTTAATGAATTCCATGATGATGCGCTCTATAGCCTTGCAGACCAGGCTAGTAATCACACAAGTGTAATAATTAATCAACAAATGCAGGATAATATTGAAATGATATAGGTTCAGGTTCGTAGGTTGGTACTAGGCTATCAGCCCTAGGGCCTATACAAGCCTAGCCATAACAATTCCCTGAATATTTCTTCCCACAGTATTTATATCCTTGGATCCCTGTCTAGCAGGGCAACTGACATGATCCCTGGGGTGAATTTCCTATCTCTCATCCAATCATCAAGGTTCCTTTTGAAGAGGGCCAAGGAGGCGCTCTGCTTGACATGTATGGGCAGTCTATTCCAGAGTATGGGGAGTCTGTGGGTCAGGAACCTATCCCTCCAGCATGTTTTGTTCATTGTGATGACAAGGTTTAAATCCCTGGAGCGTGTGGCTCTGAGAGGTTGGGATTTCTTTAAGTGGAGCATGTCCAACAGCTCAGGGTTTGACATGGCCTTGTATGTTAAGCAGAGATCGCCTCTGAGTAGACGATATGCCACAGAGTATAGCTGGATTTTTTAGACGCTCAGCATAGGGCATCTGCTTTAGGCTAAAATACATTTTCAAAATAATTTTCAGTTCGTGTCTAGTTATTGAGAAGGTGCGTGATTCTTGAGATGGAATTACCTGCGTTAGAAGGTTTTAGTTTCTTAAATGTTTCCATAAAACTAGTAAATATGCTGTAAAACAAATTACACACTTACATTAAGCTATGGATTTAGTTATCAAAAGCAGTAAAAATAAGAAAGGGGCAAAGCATTATATATCATTATAACACAATGTTAAATACTTCTGCAACTTTGTTTCAAAATCCCTGATTCTACAGAACTAGAAGAACATGTTCCACTGATTCTTCGACCTCTCAGTTTTCAATATTACACCTTCTTTCTTTCTTCCTTCCTGTCTTTTACACCACATCTGCCCTTTCTACTTGTGGCCTTTTCAGAAAATTTTACCAAAACAAAATCATTACATTCAAAAATGTGCTTATAGTTCCACTGTGCCAGACTAAATTTTTGCTGTCAATAAAAATAGCACCTTAGATGTCCCCTAAAAAAGAGCATAGGTCTAGTGAGACTAACATGTTAAAAAAGTAAATAAATAAATAAACAAACAGCTAATGCTGGTGTTGCTGCTGTTACGTCCCTATACCCCAAGATGTGAAGTGCATTTATAGCACCAAATGAAATGCATTTGTGCAGGGCTAAGTGCATGCACCCATGAGTGCAGACTGCAATCACTTCTGCAGGGCTACATACATTCACTCATAAGTGAAGACTGTAATCTGTGCTCCGGGGCTATGTGCATACAGCCATGAACATAGACTATAATCCCTTCTACGGGGTCACATGCATGTGCCCATGAGTGTAGACTGCAATCACTTTTGTAGGGCTACGTGCATACATCCATGAGTGTAGACTGTAATCACTTCTGCAGGGCTACGTGCATTTGCCCAAGATTGTAGACTGTAATCACTTCTGCAGGGCTATGTGCATGCACCCATGAGTGTGGACAGTAATCACTTTTGCAGGGCTATGCACATGCACCCGTGAGTGTAGACTGTAATGACTGCTGCAGAGCTATGTGCACTTGCCCATGAGCATAGACTGTAATCTTTTCTGTGGGGCCATGTGCATGTGTAAATCAAAACACCAACTCCAATACAGGAATCCACTTAGAAAAAAGTAATGAACCAGTCGACCACAGTGTAAACGGAGCTGACAATAAGGCACAGACAAAATAAAAGCGTTTATTCCAAATGAGCACACCGACTGAGCGCTTTCACCAGGTAAACTGGTTTCTTCAGAGTCATACCTGACTCTGAAGAAACCAGTTTACCTGGTGAAAGCGCTCAGTCGGTGTGCTCATTTGGAATAAATGCTTTTATTTTATACCTGCATTGCTCTTGTCTGTGCCTTATTGTCAGCTCCGTTTACACTGTGGTCGACTGGTTCGTTACTTTTTTTTGCCATGTGCATGTGCCCAAGAGTGTAGACTGCAATCACTTCTGCAGGGTTATGTGCATGCACCCATGAATGTAGACTGTAATCACATCTGCAGGGTTACATGCATGCGCCCATGAGTGTAGACTGCAATCACTTCTGCAGTGCCACGTGCATGTGCCCAAGAGTGCAGACTGTAATCACTTCTGCAGGGTTATGTCCATGCACCCACAACAGCAAACTGCAATCACTCCTGCAGAGCTACATGCCTGTGCCCACGAGAGCAGACTGTAATCACTTCTGCAGGGCTACATGCATGTGCCCATGAGAGCAGACTGTAATAACTTCTGCAGGGCTGTGTGCATGCTCCCATTACAGCAGACTGTAATCACTTCTGCAGGGCTATGTGCATATGCCCATGAGAGCAGACTGTAATCACTTCTGCAGGGTTATGTGCATGCACCCATGAGTGTAGGCTGTAATCATTTCTGCCCCACTGCAATGGCATATAAATTGCAGCTCTTGGCAGGTACTCGATTCATTTGTGATTGCTTCACACAAGTTTAGACACAAACGAGTGAAAGCTCCCAAATATGAATAGCTCTCAGGAGTAAAAAATCACCCCCCTATGTGTGGGCGGAAGTACCACCCCCATCCCCACTATTTATAAATACCATCCCAGAGATCGGGCAGTCGCTGGGAAAAGGGAAAATACCAGTAATTTCTTATTTCAGAGAAAAGTCAACTGGTCACATACTAGTGACTGCACAAATTATTATAAAATCACTAATGTTTCATAAACGAGGTCAACCTCCTTAAATTGTATATCTTGTTTACACGCAGGGACAAAGTGTACTATCAGCTGAGACAAGATGGCTGATACTAAACCTTTAACTAGAGATTTCTTCCTTTCCCTGGAGACTAGAAGACCTCAGAGACCTTGAGCAAGAGACACAGCCTTCTGCATTTAAGGTGGGGGGAGGCTGCCCCTACAGAAAAAGTAGTTTTGGTATTTGACTTTGGGTGTCTTGTTTCAACTGAGAGTGCAGGTCACTGATGCAGATTTGAATGACCCAAATAAGGTCATTTTTATAAATGGGTAAACACTGTACTATCAAAATGATGACTGTCTTTTCCCTACTCCATCACAGGCTGCATACCAATAAACTTTTACTGCATATTAATACTCACGTACATCATGAATGTTTCCAAATACACAGGAGGGACTAGTGTGTGTGTGTGTGTGTGTGTGTGTGTGTGTGTGTGTGTGTGTGTGTGCGTGTGTGTGTGTGTGTGTGTGTGTGTGTGCGTGTGTGCGTGTGTGCGTGTGTGTGTGTGTGTGTGTGTGTGTGTGTGTGTGTGTGTGTGTGTGTGTGTGTGTGTGAGTGTGTGTGTGTGTGTGTGTGTGTGTGTGTATGTGCGCTGCAAGGCAAGTGTGTGTGTGTGTGTGTGTGTGTGTGTGTGTGTGTGCGTGCGCAAGCGTAATGCGTGTGTGTGTGTGTGTGTGTGTGTGTGTGTGTGTGTGTGTGTGTGTGTGTGTGTGTGTGTGTGTGTGTGTGTGTGTGTGTGTGTGTGTGTGTGTGTGTGTGTGTGTGTGTGTGTGTGTGCGTGTGTGTGTGTGTGTGTGTGTGTGTGTGTGTGTGTGTGTGTGTGTGTGTGTGTGTGTGCGCTTGTGCGTGCGTGTGGCTGAGTGGGTGTGCTGTTTTGCAATTTTAAGTGGAGGATATGGAGTGATATTAGATTAAGGGCTATGTCTCTAGGAAGGATTTTGGTGTCTCAGAGGTGAGAGATGAGTGGAAATGGATTGCATTTTTACCCTCTACAAGTATCACACTGCTGTGCAAAATTTAGGTCTTACCCAGCATTGATCAGAAAAGCAGTATCGCTTCACCCAGTGCTTTGGCTTCAGCTTCAGCAATCAATATGAAAACTAGAAATGGAAATTAGCATAAAGGGTTCATAGGTTCACAGGTGTGCACTGGGCTAATAGCCCCGGGGCCTTTACAAGCCTAGCTCATAGGAGTGCCCTGGCATTGTGCCTCCCGTCGTTACTTCCCAGTGCCTCTATCAAGCAGAGCCACTGGAGTGATCCCCGGGGTGAACTTTCTATTTCTCATCCACTTGTCAAGATTTTGCTTGAAGAGGGCTAGTGATGTGTTCTGCTTGACATGTATGGGAAGTCTCTTCCAGAGCATGGGTAGCTCTGGGTTATGAACCTGTCTCTCCAGCATGTTCTGTTGATTGTGGTAGTGAGGCTGAGGTCTCTGGAGCGTGTGGTGCAGAGGGATTGGGATTTCCTTAGATGTAGCATTTCTAGCAGAACTGGGTCAGACATGGCTTTGAAAGTCAAGCAGAAATCGACTCTTAGTAGATGATATGAGAAAGAGAATAGTGGGAGTTTTTTGAGTCTGTCCATGTAGGACATGTGTTTAAGGCCTAGGACGGATCCTCTTCATGAGGTACTTTTGTGGCCTCTCCAACTGTTGCAGGTGTCTAGTGAGGTACATGCCAAATGGGGCATTGTACTCTATGATTGGCCTAATGAAGGAAGAGTAGAGGGAGACAATGAACTCTTTCTTCCTGGATGCAAAACCCTTGTTAATGAGATGTGCCACACAGAAGGACTTTCTGACCACAGTGACAATGTGGTGGTCGAAGGAGAGGTTGCTGTTAACCTGTGTCCCCAGATCACTTATAACACCTTCAGTGTTCAGTGGGCTCCCATCAATGTGGTAATTATCGGGAACTGAGATTTTCCCAAAGGGCATGACAACGCATTTTTTGGCATTAAGCTTAAGGCCATGGTTTTGACACCAGTCATTGGTCTCAGTGAGGACTTTCTGTAGGAAGTCTGCATCACTTGGGGAGTTAATAATGGCTCCCAGCTTGCAGTCGTCTGCGAATTTGGTTAGCCAGAGTCCCTCTGTGGTGGCCTGGACTTCTGAGAAGTAGATGCCAAACAGGAGAGGACCCAGAACCGATCCCTGTGGACTCCACTTGTGACTGGTCGGCAGTCTGACTTGGAGTCCAATACTTTCACACTGTGGGTTCTATCTGTGAGCCAATTTGCAACCCACCTAACAATATAGGGGTTGATGCCTAGTTTGCTGAGTTTATCAATAATTCCTGAGTGAGGAATGGTATCAAAGGCCTTGGCCAGATTGAGGTAGGCTGTATGAATTGCCTTACCTTCATCCATTGCTCTGGTGACTGACTCAAAGAAGTCAACCAGGTTGAGCAGGCATGAGCTACCTTACACAAAACCAAATTGCATGGGATCTAGAGTTTGGAGATTCCCTATATCCTTGTTAATTAGGTCCATGATGATGCACTCCATAGCCTTACATATCAGACTCATCAGGCTAATGAGGCGATAATTTCCAGGGTCTGTAGTCGCTCCTCCTTTATGGAGAGGGATGACTGTAGCAGTGCGCCATTTGGTAGGGACAAAGCCTGAGGTGAGGCTGTGAGTGAACAGAGCACACAGATGTGGTGCCAGTTCACATTGTAATTCATGTAGAATACAGCCAGAGATATTGTCAGGTCCAATGGAAGCTGTATTCTTGGCCTTAGACAATGCAGCTTTAACCTGTGCTGCAGTAATTTTCGGTGCCAGGCATTCTTCCGGTATTGAGATTGGTCTTTTGGGAGGGCGGCTTAAAGTTGGTACTGAATCTGTCAGCCAGTATGTTGGCAGTATTTGTTGGCTCAGTATAGGAGGCACCATTGTGCAGTAACTCAGAGCAAATCTGGGTATTGCCATGGAGATCCTTGATATAACTATAGAGGCTTTTGTGGTTGTTTTTACTGTCTGCAGCAATTCTGTCTTCATAGCCGTTTTTTGAGGTTTTGATGAGTGATCTCAACTTTTTGTTGAGGCTAATAAGGGAATTTTTCCAGTCTTGGGACTTCACCTTTTTCTGCAACAGTTTCTTCCTTCTGTTGTAGAGATTATTAATGGCAGGAGACCACCAGACTGGCTTCCTTTTTTTGGAGGCGAGCATCTTGGGTATGGCTAGTTCCATGCATTTATGTGTGTGTTCGCACAGTGCATTGGTGTATGATTTGGCAGTCATGCATCTATTTTCCATTGTCATGGGTACTGTGAAGTTAGTCCAAGTCAGCTTTGGAGAAGTTTTTCATGATGGATACCTTTGTGTTAAGGCTATAAGTTGCTAACCAACTGTTTCCTTTACTCCGGAGTTGGATTCACTTATCCTCCATTTGTCTTCTGTGTCATTCAAAGTGAGTCAATTAACCAGCCAGTACTCTGGGGCAGTTGGGAAATTGGGCTAGACTCCTCAAAGGTCTCCTGAACCACATCCTTAATAAGTACCAATGAGAAACTGTACCTTCAGAAAGGACCAATCCTAGTTAAAACCTGAAGTACTAAAATTAGCCTCAAATTAAATGCAAAAAAAAATAGTATTATTTTATTTGGTAAACAGTGTGGTATATATAGGGTTTACCCACAAACCACCAATGATCATCTTTTTCGTCTCACTGTTTATTGAAAATTAAATATTGAAAATGGTGAGATGAAAAACCTAAAAAAATACAAAATCCCCACACCACCAGAATTATGTATACCATCTCCACAGGGTTACCACAGTAAAGAAAAGGGAGAAAAACCCTGAAAAGAACACTGCAAGCTCACATGATACAATCCATTGCTGTAAGACTCACCATAACATTACATTTTCATACTTAAGCTATTTTACCACCAGTGCAGCAATCACCTGCAACTATGCCTATAAATAGTATAGATAATACTCCATTACAAAACAAAAATATAGTTAGGGGTGTGGGTAACTAGGTTTACAGTTTCCTCTGATTTAGTCATTAAGTGACAGTAGTAGAACATCCTTCGACTTTGATTAAATAGTAGCTAAAGGTATATCATCCAGATCTAAAGATTTAATCATTCGTTTGCATTCAGCACTGATTAAACCAATTACAGAGTACCATGCCTCATTTGGAATCGTACCATGCCTCATTTGGAATCGTACCATGCCACATTTGGGATGGTACCACGCCTTGTTTGAGATGGTACCACGCCTCATTTGGGATGCTACCACACCTCGTTTGGGATGCTACCACACCTCGTTTGGGATGGTACCACACCTCATTGGGGATGGTACCACGCCTCATTTGGGATGTATCTTAGTCAATATATCAAACAACTAGAGAAGCTCCAGAGGTTTCAAGGTGAGTCATTTTCAGGCTTAAAGACCTGGAGCTACCAAGAGAGGCTAGGAGTTCTATCTCTTATTGACGCCTGAGGAGTGACCTATTCCTCACCTACTGCACCACTACAGACCTCGATGCCCTTGATTTCCTCTGTCTCTAAAAGTCTAATAGTTTAGTGAACACCAAAGCCAAGGACTTAAGTCTTCAGCAGCAGATAAATAGAAAGCGATGGGAAGAGAAAGTCATTACCCAGTATTCTCTCTTCTGGAAAAACTGCAGGTCAAGCAGTGTGATACATTATCATCCTTCAAGGCAGATCTAGGAGCCATCATGGGCCTTCCTCTCCTTGAGAAAGGAGTAACAGCTTGAGGGTGGGTAATTCCAAGAGACTGATAACTGCAAGACAAGGTGGTCTTCAAACTCCTGTGAATGAATGAATGAATGAATGAATGAATAGTCTTTCATCTTTGGGCACCCATGTCCTTGTGAGCAGACTGACCACACAGTCACTTTAGGCATATGCATTTAATTCCATGCACCTCTCTTTGCTAGGAGTTATTTAGTTCATGACACTCAATGTTTAAATTTTTACTACATTTTTTTTTGTAGCTGCCCTTTTTGCAGGAGTAACTTGCTTTTCATTAAGCTTGCCATTCACATTCTGGACCAGAAAAGTTTTTGTTAATATCCAGTTTTCTTTGCTTTCTTGTAGGACTGCAAAGCATCAAAACTGATGGTGGAGAGGAGACAATGGACATGGTAGGTGATGACAAATGACACTAGTACTTAAATATCTCAAGAAAATGAGCATGTGAAACCAGTCCAATAACATCCAATATCAATGAAGTCATCAGTCCAGTAAAAATGCAACAAACTCTTATTAACTGTATTTCTTAGGTACTATCACAGTACCTTCATTTTACAGAGTTTGCACTAGATCCCAATTACACTGCAGATCCTCATATTGGGTTATCTAGCTCTGCATGATGTAGGTCCATCTTATTATTACTACTATTTGGGTACAGTCCTCATCATACACTTTGAACACACAGGGTCTCCCTTTTGTTCTAGCATATAATCTGGAATAATCTGGATTTCAGGCATTTAGCAATGGTCCTGTCTGTAGAATGTACTTCCTGATTTGATTTGTGATTCTCCCACTTTAGCCAACTTTAGGTGAAGATTAAAACCACATTTCTATAAAATGGCATATAACTGACAGATTTTCTTTGTTTTATGTTTTATATGTATATAATAGATATTTGTATTAATTGTGATGACAGGAGATACTGCAAGCACAGCTAGCTGGCATTTTGAAAATAATTACACGTCATTGGTGAATATCGAAATGATTTATATAAGATGCTTGTGTTACAAATGTATTAGAACTGTATGCCCTGTGTATATCAAACTGTTCTGTACAGATGTTTGTGTTGAAAAGGTATTTCGTAAAGTGCTTGTGTTTAAAATGTATCCACAGTGTGCCCTACTGGAAGAGAACAGAAATGTACATGCACGATTGTAACTATTTAAATGTATATATTTTAACAGTGGAGATGGAATACAGGAGGTTAACCTCAGTCTAGTAGACTTTAGAAAAATATCTTAAATTAAATTACTTTATAGGCTAAGCCATAAACGATGATATCTTTCAGTTCTCGATGTGGCGAGAGACATAAAGTCTCTGCTAGGAGACTTTCTGTATTGTCTTTAGGGTGAACTAATTGCTAATCTTGAAAGCATGAAGGAATGCAATTGTTTTATGACTTCCAGCATCTGCCAAAGATCTGAGCAAAGCACTTGTCTATGTATTTTTATAGGCAGATGCTAAATGCTGCCAGCTTCTGGCAATGGGGGTTTTGGCCTGGGGACTAGAAGTCAGATGACCAGAAATTATTTCATTCTACAAACTGTCCCAGCAGTACTATTTTAGATATTAATTTGAGAAGTATTTTAGTGAGACAGAGCATTTTCTATTTGGTCTTGGATCAGACAAGAGCCCTTCACCACACATCTGCCTTGCTCTAATGAAGTAAGTTTCTAGGATATAGTAATTATCTTAAATTCAGTCAGGAATGTAGTGATGCTTAGTTTAGATATCTGTCTTTATGTGAGACCATGCTGCAATGTTATTTTAAATATTTCCTGTGGTTTTGAACTCTGATGTCACTGTGAATATATATTTAGTATTGTCTTGTTATTTTATTATTCATTAGTAAATATATTTAAACCTTTCATTGTGGCTTATCTGTGTAGAGACATTTAAGTTTTGAGAGTACTTGCATATTTATTTGGTGACACTGTGTGGGCCACTCCTATTAGCCTTGCTCTTGGTCAAACTACCATTTGTGTTAGTATTAATATTGCACAGTAAGAATGGACACCGTTTGTTAAGGGCCTTAAGGTAGCTGGCAGGAGTGACTGGTGGCAGTAAAAACTACCTTGTAGTCTGGGCAGAAAGGAGCACAGCTAGTAAACCCATGCCAGCCTTTCTCAGGTGTGTGTGTGTGTGTGTGTGTGTGTGTGTGTGTGTGTGTGTGTGTGTAATTGTGTGTCTGCTTGTACTTGAGCAGGGACATGAAGCATAAGTTGGACTGAGAGAGTGCTGAAGGTCTTGGCTTGGTCACTCAGCTGAGATCCCAACTCTATAGCTGTGCCAGTGGGGAGTCTTATTGGAGATCTGGATGAAGAGGGAGAAACCAGCCCTGAACTGACTGTGGTCTCTGTGGGCGCTTAAGGAAAATTGCACTAGATGCAGAGAGCTGCATCTGAAAATACTGTGTGTGTACTTGTCATTCTCTCAGTGAACATTCTCCCACAGGTGCCAGTGGTGAGGACTGAGGCTCCTTGATTATTGGTCCAGTGGAGGGTCATCACGTTAATTCATTGTTTTTCTATGTATTTATTTGTTTTAATATCTTTGTGCATCCATTTGTACAATGCTTGGGTTCAGCCACTTAAATAAATTTGGACTTTGACTGGAATGTTAAATGGCTATAGAGATTAGAGCAGATGTGCATGACGCATTCTATATTCACAGGTTTGAATGTTAACCTTATGATCTACAAGAATCTTGGCTGCCATAGTCTTGTGCTGATATTTTCCACTTGATATATATATATATATTTATATATATATATATATATATATATATATATATATATATATATATATATATATATATATATAGGTCTACCTGACATTGCCGACATCGTACTATAGTACGGAATGGAAAGATTTCCATTCCTGCACTGTAGTGCGATCTCGGAGTTGGTATATTAAAGGTACGGCGGGTGTGGGGGGAACAGCCCCCCATGAGGGGGTGGAGGGGGTGGAGCCCCCTTGCTAGCAGTTGAAAGGGAAGTTTATGTTAGTTATTTATGATTTTATTGTGTTGTCGAGATTTTGATTGTCGGTGATATGGTGTCGGCCATGTCATTGTCAGTGTTTTGCAGTTTTGGTGTTTTCAGGTAGATCCATATATATATATATATATATATATATATATATATATATATATATATGTACACACACACACACACATATATGTATAGGTCTACTTCTAAATTTTGAAGTTTCAAAACTTGTAATTTCTTATGGTTGAGACCAGAACCACAAAAGGAGGGGGAGTATCGATATTCATCAAAGATACCCACACCTCCAGGTTGGTGGCAAAGCACGAAGCATCAGAGACTATCCATGTGCAACTAACAGTGGGTAAAACTGCCTTCCAGTTTATAGCCTGCTACAGACCACCCTCCCAAACCCAGGAACCCCACTCGGCCTTTATGAGAAGACTGGAAAATATGAAGGTCTCTCCAAACACCATTATATTGGGCGACTTCAACTACCCAAACATAGACTGGGAGCATTACTCTAGCTCCAACACCCTAGCCCAAAGGTTCCTAGAATTTATAAACTCAAATGCTATGGAACAACTTGTTACCACTCCCACAAGAGGGGAAAACATACTAGACCTGATCATCACCAACATGGGGACTCTATGCTCCAGACCAGAAGTGTATCCCTCACTGGTAAGATCAGACCATAAACTAATCTCACTGGATATTCACATCCACCCCACCCCTGCCCAGAAAACCACAGTGAAAAACTTCTCTAAAGCAAATTTCACACTCCTCAAAACCGAGGTGGAATCCTTCAAAGCCCCGGCCTGTGGAAAATGCCCAGACCGCAGAATCTTTTATAAACGCATTCTATGAACACCTTCAGGAATGCATGGATCATGCGATCCCAAATAAAACCAAGACCCAATCCTCCAAAGGCAGACGTCCTGTCTGGTGGACCTCAGCCATAAACAAACTATACAATAGAAGGAGGAAGCTACTAAATGATAGAGCAAAATCCCAAAAAGGGAAGGCATCACTGATCAGTATTAGCAAAAAACTACGGGCACTCATAAAATTGTCTAAGGCCAGCTTTGAGAGAAAAATTGCACAGGACACTAAGGATAATCACAAGGCTTTCTTTAGTTATGTTAGGAACCCGGGTGGTAATTCCCAGATATGCTCAGAACTAGTCCAAAATGACAAAAAATACACCGAACCCACAGACATTGCCAACATCCTAGCTGACAGGTTCAGCGCAAACTTCTCCCCCCCCCTCCCCGCCAAAAGGGCAAATATCTATCCCAGCAGAGTGCTTCCCCCCTGACATCTCAGATGCTCAGGTAAGAGCCGCCCTCTCCAAAGCAAAAACACAGCAGCAATGGGACCAGACGGTGTCCCGGCTGCCCTATATGAACTCCAAGAAGAGCTAAACCCAAACATAAAACTACTGTTCAATCTCAGCCTTACTACAGGATATGTGCCCAAAGAGTGGCGTACAGCAACAGTGGTCCCTCTCCATAAAGGTGGTGCCTCAACGGATCCTGGAAACTATCGCCCCATAAGCCTGACTAGCTTGGTCTGCAAAGCTATGGAAAGGATCATCATGGACCTCATAAATAAAGATATTGCGGACCTACAGACACTGGATCCTACCCAGTTCGGCTTTGTTAAGGGCAGATCCTGCCTCTTAAACCTGGTTGATTTCTTTGAAACAGTCACCAAGGCCATTGACGAGGGGAAGGTGGTCCACACAGCCTACCTGGACCTTGCAAAAGCCTTCGATACAATACCCCACTCTGGGATTATAGGTAAGCTCACCAGATTAAATATCAACCCCTATGTCACTAGATGGATTGCAAACTGGCTCAAGGACAGAACCCACATGGTTAGAATTGCTGGAGCCATGTCAGACTCCAAACCAGTTACAAGTGGTGTCCCACAAGGCTCAGTCCTGGGACCTCTCTTGTTCAGTATATATTTCTCAGAGGTACAGGCCAACATGGAAGGACTGTGGCTGACCAAGTTCGCAGATGACTGCAAACTGGGTGCCATAATCGACTCTCTAGCCGACACAAGCATCCTCCAAAAGGGCCTCATAGAAACAGACAACTGGTGCCAGAGCCATGGCCTCAAGCTAAATGCCAAAAAGTATATAGTCATCCCCTTTGGCAAAAACAAAGTGCCCACAAATTACCACATAGGTGGTAATCCATTAAGTACAGAAGAAGTAATTAGGGACCTGGGGACCCAAGATGATAGCAATCTCTCATTTGACAACCACGTGGCCAAAGTGGTTAGAAAAACATTTTATATAGCCCACCTAATCATGAAAGGATTCACATCTAGATCAGGGGAGGTTATCGTGCCTCTTTACTCATCCCTCATCAGGCCCATAATTGAGTACAATGCCCCTTTTGGGATGTACCTTACCAGACACCTGCAGCAACTGGAAATACCCCAAAATTACCTCACCAAGAGGATCAAAGGGCTCAAACAGATGCTATATGCTGCCCGGTTAAAGAAACTCCAGCTCTACTCAGTGGCATACCGCCTGTTCAGAGGCGATCTGTGCCTGACGTATAAAGCCATGTCCAACCCGGAATTAATGGACATGCTGCACCTCAGAAAATCCAAATCCCATCGAGCTACGCGCTCGAGAGACTTGAACCTCAGCACTGCAATAAATAGGACATGCTGGAGGGACAGATTCATAACCCAGAGGCTCCCTTCACTCTGGAATAAAATCCCAGTCCAGGTTAGGCAGAGTCCCTCATTGACTCTCTTCAAGAGGAATCTTGATGAGTGGATGGGAGATCATAGGTTTACCCCGGGTATCACTTCTGTGTCACTGTTAGACAGAGGCACAGTATACTAACCTCGAAAAAGGGCATAGCAAAATAAATTTAAAATGGGTGGCGAAAGCCAAACACATTCTGGCTAGGCTTATAAATGCCCTAGGGCAGATAGCCTAGTATGAACCTATGAACCTATGAACCTATAAGAACAAAGTTTTGAAACTTCGAAAAGTAAATAAAAAAAAAATAAAAACAAAAAAATCTTTTTTTTTTTTGCAGGGGGTAATATATGTGTGTGTATATGTATACGTATACATATATATATATATATATATATATATATATTTTTTTTTTTTTAATATATATATATTATATATATATTTAAATATAAACATAGATATAAATAGGGATGGATGGATGGATGGATGGGAGCTAGTGGACTGCTGTTAAAGTTGACATCTGTTTATTCAATACAGTTTGGTCGACTAAACAGATGGTTGACAGGGGTGTGAAATCTCTGCATTACTGGGATTGAGAAATATGCCCTTTCCCAGTATTGTGTGATTTTGGAGTTATAATATAAAATTAGCAGGGGCTGTGAAGATGCGGGGAGGGGCTTGCAATAAAAGTACAGTTTTGTACCTACCATAAATGTAGATGTTCAAGTGTTCACCCTGTTGCAGTCATCACACTTGGGTTATCCTGTCGTCAGGCGGTCCCGCAGTCGGCCGGATTTCCAAAGTCTTGGTCCGATGTCAGTTGCTGTCGCCTCATCCCTGATGTCAGTGCGCCAGGGGTACATATATTGCAACCGACGCCATTTTCTTCAGTTTTTCTTGCCCCAGATGTCAGGTGCCCCCAAAAAGGTGATCCAAATTAGTACCAAAAAGTGAGAACACTGTAAAGACACAAAAACCCTTCAGCTATAAGCAAATACATCAGTAAGGCATAGCAAAGATTTAGCCAGTAGATCAGAGGGGTTGGAGGGAGGGTAACCTGGACTGCAGCAGGGTGAACACTCGAACATCTACATTTATGGTAGGTACAAAACTGTACTATGTTCATCGTGTTACCCTGCTGCAGTCATCACACTTGGGTTGAGTCCCAAAGCTAAGGTAGGGTGGAGGCATTATAGAGGCTTAGAGGAGGCAATGAGGCCCTGCAGAACTGCAGTGGCGAAGCCTGCCCTGGACTTAGAATAAAGAGGTAAGTGATAGTGTTTGGTGAAGGTGTGTACAGAACTCCAAGTTGCAGCTTCTAAAATTTCCTTGGTAGGAACCCCCCTGAGAAAGGCTGTAGAGGTAGCTGTTGCCCTGGCAGAGTGGGATCTAATGGTAGGAGGAACTGGTTTCCCATGATGGGTATAGCAGAATCGTATGCAATGGCCTATCCATTTAGAAATGGTTTGCTTGGAAATGGCCCTCCCTTGAGAAGCTGTAGCATAGGAAACAAAGAGCTGGTCAGTTTTTCCTGAAAGCCTTAGTTTTATCCAAGTAATATCGAAGCTGCCTGTGAATGTCCAAGGAATGTAGGAGTCTCTCACCTTTGTTCTGTGGATTGGGGAAGAAAGTGGGTAGATGGATGGTTTGATTTAAAGCTACACTGGAAACCACCTTAGGCATGAAGGAAGGATTAGTTCGTAGAGAAACTCTGTCTTGATGAAAAATGAGGAAAGGTTCCACTGCCATAAGTGCCTGTAATTCTGAAACTCTCCTAGCAGAAGTTATTGCCAGGAGCAGGGCAGTCTTCCAAGATAGGAACTGAAGGTCTGCAGAAAAAGCTGGTTCAAATGGTGGTAGCGTTAGTTTTTCCGGAACAAAGTTGAGGTCCCATGTTGGTGTAGGAGCTCTTCTAGGTGGTCTAATGTTTTTTGCCCCTCTGAGGAACTGCCTTAGGAGTGGGTTTGAAAATAAATGTGGATTTGTGTCATAGTGAGCTGAAATAGCTGAAGCATGGATTTTTATTGAGGAGAAGGAAAGTCCTTTATGCAACATCTCAGCTAAGTACTGCAGAATGTGAGGCATATGAGGCTGAGTTGTGTCTTGGCCTTTAGCTTGGTTCCAAGCAGAAAACCTTTTCCATTTGTCCGAGTAAGCCTTCCTGGTGCTTGGCCTCCTGGCTTCTAGAATAACATCCAGTACTGCTTGTGAAAGAGGGGCTGGTTGGCTGCTTAATTGATTTGCCATGCAGCCAGGTTTAAGGTTTTGATCTGGCTGTGTAGAATCTGCTTGTCTTGCTGTGTGAGCAAATGAGGTATTTGAGGCAATATCCATGGTGGGCTGTGAGCCATATTCTTCAATAGTGGGTAGCAGTGCTGGCGTGGCCAGTCTGGGGCTATGAGAATCATTTAAGGTTTCTCCTTTTTGACCTTCAAAAGAACCTTTGAGAGAAGAGGTAATGGAGGAAAGGCATATGCTGTCAGGTTTTTCCAACTGAAGGAGAGAGCATCCACTTTCCAAGCTTGTTGGTGGAATGTCCTTGTACAAAATTTTGTCAGCTGGTAGCTTTGAGGACTGGCAAACAGGTCTATATTTGGTAGGCCCCATCTTTGAGTTATCATTGCAAATATTTGTGGGTCTAGCTTCCACTCGTGGGGATCTTTGATGTTTCTGCTTAGGTCGTCTGCCAGTGTGTTTTTCTGCCCTGGCAGGAAGTGAGCTTGTAACTGGACTTGGTAGGTCAGAGCTGTGTTCCATAAGATTATTGCTTGCCTGAAAAGAGGGTAGGAATGTGTGCCCCCTTGTTTGTTTATGTACCACATTACCGTGGTGTTGTCCGTCTTTATTGCCAGTTGTCCAGGCTGTAGTAGATCCTTGAAGGCTGTGAGAGCTTTTTGTACAGCTAGCATCTCTTTTTTTGGTTTATGTGTAGTTTTCTTTGTTCTGCAGTCCATAGGCCTGGAATGCATTGCCCTGCCATGTGTGCCCCCCAGGCATAGTCTGAAGCATCTGTTGTGATAATTTGCCTGGGTGGGGGCAAGGTGAAAGGCTGACCCTTGTTGAGGTGACATGCCTGTGCCCACCATAGAAATTCCTGTTGAAGGCAGAGAATGAGAGATATCACTGTGTCCAAGCTGTGGCTGTGTTGAGACCATACACTTTTTAGGTACCATTGTAATTTCCTCATATGCAGTTTTGCAAATGGTATTATCAGAATGCAAGACGCCATGAAGCCCAAAGCCTGCAGAATTTTTCTTGCAGTTAATTGGGTCTTTGTTGCCATTGTCTTGAAATACTGAGTCAGTTGTAATTGCTTGTCTGGTGTAAGATAAGCCTTCTGGGCCGTTGTGTCCAAGCTGGCACCCAGGAATGTCATTTTTTGTGAGGGTACTAGTTTTGACTTCTTTTCGTTTATTGTGTACCCCAGACAATTTAGTAGATGCTTCACAAAAGCCAGATGTTGTATGAAAATTTCTTTTCTTTCTGCTTGGATGAGGCAGTCATCCAGGTATGGATATATTTGAATTCCTCTTTGTCTGCAGTATGCAATTACTGGTGCCAGGCATTTTGTGAATACTCTGGGCACAGTAGATAAGCCAAAGGGCAGTGCAGAGAATTGATAATGGGTTGAACCTGCAATGAAACGGAGGTATCTTCTGCAACTTTGTCTGATAGGGACATGCAGGTATGCCTCCTTGAGGTCCAATGTTACCAGCCATGCTTCCTTGCCCAACATGGGAAGTAGCTGCTGTAGTGTTAGCATCTTGAATTTGGGGACTTGTAAGTAAGTGTTTAGAATTGAAAGGTCCAGAATTGGTCTCCAAGCATTTTCTTTCCTGGGTACTAGGAAGAGTCTTGAGTAAAATCCTTGGCTTTGCTCTTGAGTTGGTACCCTTTGAATGGCTTTCATGTCCATGAGAGCTGTAATTTGTTTTTGAGCCTCTACCCTTTGATTTTGTGGCAGGTTTGGCATTCCTCTTTTTATTGGCAAGGTGTGAAAGTGGAATCTGTATCCTCGTAAAATTATGCCTAGGACCCATTTGTCCTTTGTGACCATGTGCCAGTTGTCTACAAATAGTGCTAGTTTTCCCCCCAGGGGGGCTGACAAAAGAGCCTTGTTTGGCCAACTTAGGTGCAAGTCATTGAGTTTGCCTTCTGGTGGGTTGAGACCTGTCTTCTCCTCCCTTCTGTGTTGTAGTGCCCCATTGGCAAGGTTTATACTGAGCTTGTGGTTGTCCTCTTCCCCTTGGGTGCCTGTATTTACCCCTCTGAGGCCTGTCAGTGGCTGGAAAGGACCAATTTTTGGTTGGCCAGTTTCTGCTGAAGCGAGGGGGTTGTACCTGTAGGAAATCTTTGACTGTCTGCATTGATTTTGCCTTATCCTCCATTTTCTTTAAAACTTCTTCTGCTTTAACACCAAAAAGAACATCCTGCTGCAAGGGAGCATCTAGTAGTTTTGCTTTAACATGTTCAGGCAGACTTTGTTCCTTTAACCAGGCATGCCTACGTATAACTGATCCAGTGACAGCTGCTCTGCAGGAGGCCTCCAAAGAATCAAACCCACATTGTAAGGTATGTTTGCCCACCTGATCGGTGGTGTGCAACAAATCCTGTACTTCTTTCAATTCAGATTGTTGAGGGAGGGTTGTTATCTTTTGTTTTAACTGAGAGATCAGAAATTGCTGATACTTAAGCATATGAAATTGACAGTTTAGAGCTCTCCTAGCTAAAGTGGCTGAGGTGTAAACCTTTTTCCCCCATCTGTCTAGTGCTCTTGAATCCCTTTCAGAAGGTACTGGATTTTTAGCCATGGAAGCCTTATCCCCCTTGGGACCCTGAGATATAGTCTCTGGGTCAGCTACTGGGCTTTTGTAAATAAAATTTATGGGAATCAGGTACTCTGTAGTATCTGTCAGGCTTGGCCAGGGCAGGAGGCAGAGAGTCAGGGTTGAAACTGGATTCTAAATAGACATCCTCCACAATGTCCAAAACAGGAGGGATGGCTAGAGGTCTGTGTTGGGGGAGTAAAAGAAACTCTGAGACTTTTCTTGGAATCAGAGTAATCCTGACCTTCCCAGTTCCCTCATAGTGTGTAAAGGTTCCCCAAAAGAGTAATCTTCTGGAGGGGAAGCTGAGGGAATAGAGTCCTCAGCATCAGAATCTTCATAAGGAGAGAAGGAATAGTCTTGGTCTTCAGAGGAATCCAAAGAAATAGACAGTTGTTCAGAGGAAGCAGATTCTTCCTCTTGTCTAGGCCTTTTGTCAGGAGGAGGCTGGGAACCCCTGATAAGAGAAATCAGATCTTCAGCCATCTTGAGCATCTGTTTCTTAGGCATAGGGCCTTGAACAGGAGACTGAAGTGAAGCTTTTTGATTTGGAAGGAGTCTTCGATTTGGAAAATGTTTTGACTGTAAGAGTCGTCGGTCTGAAAACGCCTTCAGAAGGCGATGGTGTTTCAGAAGTACCGATGTCCTTGGAAGGTAAATCGTCGGTAGGGCCTGAAGTAAAAGGCTGCGTCGGCCTAGTACATTCCTTCAAAATATCTGTAGCGGTCTCGGGTTCCTCAACTGCGGTAGTCAGAGGCTGCGTCAGAGCCTCACTGATAACCAGAGAACCGGAGACAGGATCAACCGAGGCCTCGGAATCGGGCATAGGCCTGGGCTGTCGATCCTTATCCCTGTGCTTTTTGTGCACGCCGGTAGTTGGTAGCTCTGACGGCATGTTATAATTAAATTTTCTGCCAAAAAAGTGTTGTGCGAAATCAAATCGTCTTTTAATAGTACGTTTATTAAATCTAGCACAAAAATGACAAGAAGTGACGTCGTGATCAGGGCCTAGGCAGGGTATGCAATAAGAATGAAAATCCTTATGAGGTATTTGCTTCCCACAAGAAATACAATTGTTAACTTTTTCTGACATCAGTCTGAGGCAAGAAAAGTTTCCCCAATGGGGTACTTAGCTTTATAGAAGACTTCGGTCTGAAATTCAAATTCAAAAATCTCAGGAGTCGGCCGACCGGCACTTACGAACTGCTTCTGCTTCGGGCACCGCACGGCAAGAAAGACTGAAGAAAATGGCATTGGTTGCAATATATGTACCCCTGGCGCACTGATGTCAGGGATGAGGCAACAGCAGCCGACGTCGGACCAAGACTTTGGAAATCCGGCCGACTGTGGGACCGCCTGACGACAGGATAACCCAAGTGTGATGACTGCAGCAGGGTAACATGATGAACATCAATGTTTTTTACCTTTTATTTAGTATTTTTTGCTTGTAAGCTTCGAGATTATTGCTCAGGGCATGTGTAGTGATGTGTTCACATTTTTTGTTGATCTTTTGTTATGGCTGTGTCAATGACTTCTGACTAACAGGGAAGTTTATTTCATAATCTTGAAAAGCATTGTGTAATGTATCTACACATTTTTTTCCTGTCAGTAATATTTATGTTTAACACTGGGGAAGCTATCCTAATGACATATGCCAATGGAGGTTTGACTGCAGCCCAAAGGACTTTGGTTCATTTAGTGTGCTGGGAGGTGGAGGCAATGGTTGCCACTGGATGGAAGTGAGCACTCAGTGCTGGCTCACCCATGATGGGGTAAAGGAACCTGGAAGAAACCTTCAGGTGAGCACTCTATGCTGCATTATCAAATGTACAAGACCAGCACCTTGTCTTTAACACTGTTTATTTTTTTCAGGAATGCAAAAGTATGTACCTGCATTGAGTTCAGGGCTTGGTGTAGCAAGACACTGCATATCACGTACTAGGCAAAAGAGAGAGAGAGAGAGAGAGAGAGAGACTTTGATGTGATACTGAAAACTCTTATTCATATATAGAAGATGGCCAACCAGTACTTGACAGTCACCTCACTGCCTGGACTTATCATGAAGTTACCAAAAGGTATTCTCCCTGAAAAGAAGTGGTGCAAATGTTGGTTAGAGCACTGGAAATAAAGGGTGAAGACAGTGTCAGGGGACGCTTGATGGTCAAATGCTGGTAATGACTAAAGCACTTTACTACCTTCTGTGCCAAAGTAGATTCTATACATCTTCTCCCACAATGTAGGATACTTATCTCATGTAGTACTAACCAAGCTGGCTTGGGTATTGAGGTCCTGGTGAGGAAGGATGGCAGTGGCCATATTGGGCAGAGTGCATGTATACAGGTGCATCAAGGGGTTGATCTCTGATAGAGGTCATGGGCACACATGGGATTATTGTCTTCATGAAGGCAGTGAATTGCTAAGTCACCACAGTGGCAGGACAATAAGCCAGCATGTCCATTGCACACATGTCCCAGAGATGCAGGGGTTAGAACCTAGGACATAAATAAAAAATCCTCCTCAGCAACATATACCATGTCATCTTATGGTGCCTCATACTCTTCACTAGCACTGAGCATGGATTGGGATAAGTCCAGGAGAGGTGTGTGAAGTTTGGTAGACTTGGAGAAAGAGAGCAGGTACTCAAGGTCAGTTGATGGTAAGCTGTGAGGGAGCCTAAAACAATATTCTGGTCTTGAGGTGATCAACTCAGTGTTCTGTAAAACCTTTGGTGAGGTGTTTTTCTCTTAGTAAAGTTAAAGAATACACTTCTGAATGTGAAAACTCCCTCTTCCTCTTTGAAACAATCTGTGCTGACAACCATTCTTAAACCAGTTACCAAACACGTAGTCTGGATTTTTAGTGCTTATGGTTATCCTGGTTGGTCAGTCACCTAATGACATTATTTGGTTAGGGCATCCAGGTCAGTATCTGGGCATATCACAAGTAACTCTTACTTTAGCTCTATTATTAGTTTTAACATGCAGAATATATGTTAATATTATAACATCAAGAAGCAAAATGTATTTTACTTTATATGCAATGACCCATAAATAATAATTAGCTAATAATTCACACTGCAATGCTCTACATGCATAATAAATGATCATCAAAACCCACCAAGCCTCATCACTACCCACCTGTTACCTTCACTCATATATGGAGCTCATAGTCTCACTAATCTCCATATCTCACTAAAATCAAAATTTGAATCATGTTATAATAAAATTGTCAAATTTTCAACCAGTACAAACTACTATACCCATCTCTGTACTGCTCCACAGTTTCACAAATGGCTGCAACTTCCACACCATCGTAGCTTTTTACAACTCATAACTGCCCACAAAATCACTTACAAGCCTACTCTCTCCTGGCACTGCATTGCATACTGAACAGCTACCTACCTAAATGATCACTTAGATCCAAGAACAATCAACATGTCTCTATGTATAAACCTACTAAATCAGCCACAGTTTTTACTCCGTACTGTCACCAAAGCCTGAAACAGCCCACCTGCAAACATCAGAACCAAATGTAATCTATTAGCTTTTAAACGTGCACTAAATTTATAACTTAATCATGGATTTGCCCCTGTTCTAAACCTGGGTGAAAACATTACCACTTTCCCTATCCTATGACACCTAGCTGAACTATCGTATATCATGAACTCTCTTCATCTGTCTCTGAATATTAACATTCATTCACTTTTTTCCTTACTATTTCTTTTGTATAGTTTCTCTGGCATCATACAACCCATCTCTGATCTATCTTATTAATCATTATACTGTAGTTTTTTCACTCAGTCTCTTTGCATTTTCCACAATTATTCTGAACTTGTATTTAACCTATAATTAAATGTATATCTTATGCTGTCACTTATCATTTTCCCTCTACAATATAAACATATTTGTAATAATGTAATCATTCTTACATAAATGTGTATATTGTAAACTACAATACTGTTGAATATATTACTATGTAAATGGTGTACTTTGGAGCTTTTCTCAGTTGGCCTCAGCCAAAAATGGGTACTCTAGACCCAGTCAGTCTTTCCCATCAAATGTCAATAAATAAATAAATCAGAAACTGAGTGTGAAATAACTTTTAACATATCATGATACACTGTTTTAGTCTTCTATAAAATAATTTAATACACATGGAATAAAGAATGCAATAGTCCATAGTTTATAACATGACTTTTACCAAAAATTACTTCCATATCAAAAGAACTGCGGTGGTGGTGGTGCTGCGGTAGCATTGTCGCCTCACAGTTAGATGTTGCCCGTTCGATTCTCAGTTAGAGCGTCTTCTGTGTGGCAACATGCATGAATGGGCATTCCTTCGTTGAAGGTTGTGCATTAGGCCCAGCAGGCCAGCACATCAAAATCTACTGCCAATCATTAGCAGACCGGAGTTCCGTTGTGGCGACCCCTAACCGGAAAAAGCCGAAAGAAACAAACAAACTCCCATATCAAAAGAAAGAACATTCTTCAATGTGTACATTGATGATAACCTATCACATACCTTGTGAATTAATTGAAAAATATGTGTAGCATATGTTGCATAACTACCAGGAATTAAACTCAGACATTTACATCAAAACCTCATATTACCATCTGTTCACCTTCATAAACATGCTGTTTCTGTGGCAGTATTCCCAAAACACAATATGTGTGTTTTTGTCACATCAGGCATTAACTTGTTTGAATGTAATCATCTGACAAGAAGAAAAAATCTTTTTACAAATGTCAAACTCTGGAAAACACACTGGAGCAAGCAAAATAATAGGCCAAAACTGTTGGCAGATGCAGGTTAATTACCTTCCGTGACTTGAATGTCGAATGTGTATAAGATCTGCATGCATTATTATAATGTATAACTTAGGAGTTGTTGCTCATATTTTGTTCAACCATCCTCAGAGTAACATGTCTCAAGTTTCAACCATTAGGGTGAAAAGTCCTTTCCCAATGATGCACCAGCATTGACGTTTATAATATTAAAGAGGGGTGTACAATGGGCCTCCTTTTTTATAGGGGTTGTGTTGGGGAGGTGAAGCAAACCTCTCAACAAAACATCATTTAGTGGTTGTGGTTAGTTTTAAGTTCCATTCTGACAGATCATGTTCTTTGAAACAGCACTTAGTTTTCGTGTTTTCTGTCCTTTAATGGTAATTCTTATAGCCTGATGACCATATTTCAGTGGAAAAAAAACAAAAAGAATAATGAATAAAAAGGTTAACTAGTTACCTCTTATTGTGGTTGTAGTTCTGTGTGTGTGTGTGTGTGTGTGTGTGTGTGTGTGTGTGTGTGTGTGTGTGTGTGTGTGTGTGTGTGTGTGTTTGTGTGAACAGTCAAGTTTTTCTTTTAAACTTATTTTTGTAATAGAAATATCATGTCTAGTCCTGTAAAGAAAGATACAGCGTTGTGTTGTATCTGACATTGTTTGTTTATGATTTTTCTTTATGTTCTTTCTTCCTTCTTATTAATCCCATTTTTTCCAGTCTGTTTGAAACTTATTCAAGTGCCGTTAAAATAAAAGGATATAAAAAAACTTGTGTTAAATATATATACATGTTAAATATAATCAAACAAATGGACAATACTATAGTCAAAAGGCTTTTTAAAGTGAGAAACACACTTTGAAATCACAAAAGCATCAAATCCAAGTAAATAAAGTAAAATCAAAATAAATCAGATAAAAAAGAGAGAGAGAAATGCATCCCCCATTATCTAACATGATCAAACAGGATTTTGTGGGCTCCTACCCAGTTAAAAGGAGTAAAACATCTGTTTACAATGTCACCGTCTGAGCAGATGTCTACTCAAAGAAAGTTGTGAAATCTGCATTTCCTGCTAGGGATAAAAGAGCTTTGGTTAGAGCCTGAAGCAGGACAGCTTTAACTTGTTTCATAGACAATGCAAGCAATATGACTTCAGACAAGGTCAGCAAGGTACACAGTCACAGAGGCAGGGGGTTAAACTTTTCCATCCCACCTCTTTCACACTGCTCCATACAAAAAAAAAAAGAAAATTTACAAAACATGATGTACACCTATGCTTCGATGAAGAACAGCAGAAGATACTTTAGTACAGCTAATACTATGTAAATATACATTATTTTGCATAGATGTAAGGTATAGATAGGCAATGTGCCCAGATATTAGGTAAGTTGATCACTGAAACTATGTGTGATACAAATTATAACAACGGCACTAAACCTAAATAGGAAGGAGTACAGAATTCTAACATGCATTAGTAAAAGTCACTCCTTCTATTCTGTCGTAAAATCACCAACAGAAGGTAAAATATGTTTGCAAAATGCCAAACTTACAGTATGCATGGAGTATAATACATTAGTAGCCACTGTCCCTAATACATTTACATGCGTTCTGTTTGAGTAGATGGCCTCTTGTGTCTTTTTCTAAATATTGTATAGTGTTAAGGTTCTTCATACTCACTGGAACATCATTCTGTACAGCAGGTACTAACATGGGTGAACGGTGGTCTCTAACGGTGGTCTCTACCGCTGAATGCTGTCATTGCTTCTTTTTTTTACCTGAGTTAATCATGTCGGTGCCACTCTTGTGGAATAAAAAATAATTGAATCATATTATAGGAAACTCAAAGACATCAAAACCCAACAATGCAAAATACAGTCTTATTGAAAATGTAAAGTACGAGCTCCAGAGACAATATACACAGTAACAACGTTATTTCGTCAGGAGAGATTGCCTAACACACTCTGCCTCACTGTTGTCTGTGTTTTCCCTGCCCTGTTACTATTACAGTCAGTTCTAACCTTGCTAAACTATGGAGGAGAACAATAATTCCCCACTACAGTGACTAGTGTTGACAGCACAGTTTGCCATGGATATTAAACCATATCGAAGAAATGGCCATAGGAAAAAAAAAATATTCCCAGTCTTGCATTGTCGGGTACCCAAACTCACGATATTGTGACTCTCACAAAGCCTCTCTGCACACTCATTTAAGTACAACGAGCACCAAGCCAATATTCCCAAACAAATCCAAGTTCACATATCTGTGGTTAAGCAGTAACAACACTAATCAGCAAACATGATCACTGCAATGCTCAACAAGCAGGATTCACAGCCACTCTCCCCTGGCAACGTTTCAGTCTCACACTCAAAGAAATTTGCAACTACCAATTGTTTTAGTTCTGCGGTGGTGGTGCTGTGGTAGCGCTGTCGTCACACAGTATGACGTTGTCCTGTTTGATTCTCAGCTAGAGCATCTTCTGCGTGGAGACATGCGTGAATGGGCGTACCTTTGTTGAAGGTTGTGCGTTAGGGCTGGCAGCCCAGCACGTAAAAATCAACTGCCAATCATTAGCGGACCGGACTTCCGCTGTGGCGACCCCTAACCGGGAAAAGCCGAAAGACACAACAACAACATCCAAGCTTCCTGTAGAACAATTACAGTTCATTAAGAAAAAAAATATTATACTAAACTATAAGAACATTTGATTTTTTTATTTTTTTTATTTTTTGGCCATAGAAAATATACTGCAAATCAGAAATATCCTGTGAAACTCAAGGCATACAGTTATCTTGGGGGGGGGGGTTCAGTAATCCTCCATGTAGGATGAACGAAGCCCTACTCAGAGACAGCCGTCTAAGCGTATGACGTCAGCACGTCATGCATATGCATGAGGGTGCGCTGACTCAATTCCCTGGCTAACACAGAGCATGTAGGAGTGCAGGGGGCATGTCAGACTGCCGAGCAGTCCAAATATCCACGCCCCTGCAAGTGCCTAACTCTGCAAATGTCATCAGATATGAGCGAGTCCGCTCAAATGTGTATACCCCCAACACAACACTCCCCCACATTAAAAAGCCCTGTATAAATGAAATAACAGTTAAAACTATTTTTTTTTATTATTCCCAAAATAGCTGCCCGTATTTGCATGTGTGTGCATGGGTGTGCCCATTGCTTAGCTACAGTAAGCAGTTTTGACATTGAAGAGGATAATAAACTACTAATATGCAAATTAAGCCGAATTGCAATAGCATAGTGGTAAAGCCTTCCCACAAAGAGGAGTCATTCCCACTTCAAGTCCCACCACTCCCCTTTCCATTTTCATTATGAAATCTGTGCATAAAAATAATTCCTGACATTTACCTTTTAAATTCTATTAAAATGCATTTAAATGGCCTATGTAGTAGTGAACGATATTTTAAATATATATAAGAAGGTGAAACGGTCATGCATACTAATGAATGCATAAGTAACTTATGTTAAGCAATGTGAAGCACTGCTAAGTAACATTTACCAGTATTAAGCACATTTAAGAATAATTGTCCATAGCTAAGCACTGCTTTAACTAGCGCAATATAATTGCCCATAGCTAAGCACTGCTTTAACTAGCGCAATAGCTTTTCCCGGAGTTGCACATTGCGCCAACTAGCGCATACAAAACATGTTTGCGTGGAGCTGCGCACTGCGCCAACTAGTGCAACATTGGGCAATGTTGGGCAATGTCGGGCACCGTAGAGCAACGTAGAGCAACATTGGGCAAAGTAGAGCAAAGTCGGCAAAACATAGCCACACCTCCTAGCCGGTCAGGCCAGTAGTAAAATAAAAAGCAATGACAGGCTTCAAACCCGGGATACTGTGCATCATAATCAAAGCACAGAACCACTAAGCCATGACAGCTTTTGCTGTTCATGCACTGTCAACATACATATACATAATAATGAAAGTTTACTCAGTGCTAAGCAGGTTTGCACTCAGCTGAGAATTTTCAAAACCGGCCAATCACAAATAAGTGCAAGAAATGAGCCATATTTAAGCCCCATAGACGGGAATAATCGCCATAACTGGTTGTAGCACCCATCTGCAGACAGAATGGCCGGTGCTGGAGAGGGCTCTCGTTTTTGAGCGCAACGGTGGGGCATTGAGGAGTCAAAACTGAAGGTTTGGCTCCTTGTCCATCATCATGATGCAAGACTCCTGCAGGGCCAGTTCCAAGGCATGGAGTACAAAGCAGAGGCATGGAACCATCTAGCCCATGATCTCACCAGTGCCACAGGCATCCCTCGGACTGGTGAGCAGGTCAGACACCACCATGCAGACCTGAAGAGATGGAAGCAGGACCAACTAAACCAGTGGATACAGGAGGCCCGTGGAAATGACAGTGCCCCACTACTGAGTAGGTATCCATGGAATGGAGTATGTAAGAATAGCTATTGTAGTCTATATAATGGACAGGTATGTCTCAATATCCCTTCATTTACTTCACAGCTGCAGGTGTCCGTGCTGCGAATCAGCAAGCCTATACACATAGGCTGCTAAGGCTGCACCACCAGGCAGGTTAGTAATTATTCTGCATGTATTGTTATATAAAATAAGTGAGAGAGCCTTAAAAAAGTGTTGTAGCCCAATAATAAAGGCACAAAATGCCCTGAATAATTTCTCTGCATGTACTGTTATATAAAATAAGTGAGAGATCCTGAAAAAAAGTGTTGTAACCCATTAATAAAGGTATAATATGTCTTGAATAAGTCTTCTGCATGCACTGTAATATCAAATAAATGAGAGAGCCTCTAGAAAAGTGTGTAATGTAATTAATAAAGGTATAATACCTGGAGTGTACTCTTGCATTATATAAATACTACTGTTGTATTAAGCGCTGTCAACCCACAGTTGGGCAGTCCCATATAAAGTGGATGAAGGGAGTGCCAGTAGCTGTGAAGCATATATACAGTCCTCAACAGTTGGTTAATGGCTGGCATGCATAGGTAAATCTGGCACATGAGTAGCTTGCTAATGTGTTCCCCAGAAATGTGAGTGTGCTGCTAGAAATGTAGGGGGCTGTAGAAATATAATTGATAATGTCACGTGAACACATCCAGATATGTAGATATATAAATATAAATAAAATATATAAATACATAGCAGTAACATCTGCATCCTGGACAGTTAGTATGTCAGATATAGGTCAGGTATATAATGAACCAGCCAAACCCATTACACAAATTAATGCACGTTGCCTAGTGAAATAATACATGTAGGGGATATACACCTGCAGTCAATAGGAATGTAGTGTAAACTATAAGTACATATAAGATGTTAATGGAGGTATCTTTTTACACCCTGCTGTATGTGCATAAACAATGCAATTCCACACCTCAATAGGTATGTCTAATCTGAAAACATTTGTTGGGACATATGTCCTATTGTTCTATAAATATCTGCATTTGCTTTGATGCATGTGCCCTGTTCAAACACCACAGTCTTGGTGGCCTGTTGCCACCAATCAATCCTGCATGCTGTTGGAATGTCCACTGTTGTTCTATATATGCATGTGTTATGCTTGCTATTCAACTGTTGGAACTCTGGTGTGTTGGGTTAATGGGAATATTACTGCATGCTGTTACAACTAATTTGGAATGCTGCTGGCTATCTATGTTGTTATTAAATACACCTAAACACAGAACGTATGGGAAGGCCGGTCCCAGCGGATCCACCTGTCCCACCTCAGCTGGCGATTGCACCTGGCACCAACAGGTCCGGTGCCCAGCCCGGGCCCCCCTCCTCTGTTGGTCCTGTGCCACCTTCAGGTGGAAGCGCTGCAGGGGATGGGGCTCAACCCCCCCGTGCAAGTGTGGCCGGGAGGAGGGCCACCTGTCACCCTCCAAAGGGTCCGGGCTGTGGTGCGTAGGGAGATCCAGCGTTGTCGCTGATCCCCTACGCCAGCTCAAGGCAAGAGTGGCGTGACTCACGGGTGAGCCTGCCCCTCCTATACAGCCCCCAGCACAGCCACCATCTGGGCTGTGAAGGTGCAGTGGTGACTGCCCATGGGTGGGGATCTCAGTTCCACTGTTACCATCTGTGGGCTCATGGGCTTGCGATTTCCAAACATCCTTCCCCGTCAATTGTGTTCACCCACCCCATGTGTCTTATTCCGCCCCTGTATGTGTCTTGCTTGTCTTGTCTGTTTACCTCCCCAACCTACCTCCCACAACATACCTACTTCCCCTACCTCACATTCCACTCTCACCTGAAAAAAAAATGGGCAATCTGCTCCCACAAAAAACTTACGCCCCATACATAGCTGCCCATTTCACACAAATGTCCGCTGGACACAGACACTGAAATTCAATTGGCAGTACAACATACTTCGTTGTCCTCACCCCTCTATCAGGGGTGGAAGGTTTCAAAATTCCCCTCCAAATTACTAGTATATGCACAGCTGTAGCTGTTAAAGAAATGGGCAGCTATGGACCTTCCCTACACCCGTCCTGCACATCCCAAGCTGTCTTCCCTACTGTCTTTCCCTCTTTGTGCCCCTTTTTGACCACTTTCCTATCTCCCCATTTTCTTTTCTTTCAAAGAAATTAGCGAGGGGGTTAGCAGGACTAAGCACTTTTAAGCAGTAGTTAGCGGGCTTACGTGAGTGTGCGCATGTGTGCACTTAGCTAAGTATTGCTAAGCGTTGTGCAAACCCACTTACAACTGCTTAAAAGTGCCTTAGTCACCCTGCATATGAGGGGCCTTGTTCTGCTCAGAAGCAAAATAAATCACCACTGCCAGTATCGAACCCCGGACCTTGGAGGCACTAGACTGCATGAAGTACCACTAGGCCACAGTAGATATACAACAAGATGTTGCTGAAATATATATATCATGCATCAGAATGTGTGAATATAAAGGAAAGGTAGGAATGCCATAACACAAAACCTGTTCTGTGGAACTATACCAGCAGTTGTTGTGGAATTGCATTACATGACTGTGATAACAGAACCAGACATTCTAGCAGTAAATACTGTTACAGCAGCACTTCACAACCCCCACACAGTATCATAGCAGGACAATCCCCACACAAATGTACAAAATACTAGTGTGTTCAAGGTACAAAAAGGATGTAGGCATACTCAGTACTGGAATTGTCCAGTTTCATGAGCATCCTATGATAATGTCAACAAAATAAAAAGCACAAACACTACAGAAGTGAGTACATTAATATCCACAGTATAGATGTACCCAAACAGTTCATGTGCCAAATGGAAACATCTCAATAACTACATATGTATGGCAGCTAATTGTAGATGTTGTAAAGAAACTCCATACTCCCATGTATCTTGTGTTAGCATTTCTAGTGGTGAGTACAATTCTACACTGTCAACTGTGTACTGGAAGAGGCAACATTCAGGTCTGAGTACAACATACAAATAACTGGCTACACCCTTAGCAACATTTAGAAGAAGTATACCAACCTTCTGACTTACACTACGGTGTCCACAGCAAACAAGCATGGGCCCCACTTTGGAAAGCTGAAAGGCCTACGCCTACCTGACCTAGCAATTTATAGCATTGGGTTGCTATGACAGTGAGTACTGCAATTACCACACAGCAGGCTGCATGCAATTACCAAATGGTGGCCACCAATTGGTGCAGAGGCCATCACATGCACATGTGCAGATACCTCTAAAAGCAGGCTGTACTTGCTGTCCACACATGCAATCATTTCATTGCAGCCACAGAGAGAGAGAGAGAGAGAGAGAGAGAGAGAGCAAGCAAGCAAGCAAGCAAGCAAGAAAGCAAGAAAGAGAGACACAGAGACACACACAGACAGAGAGACAGACACTGGCAACAACAACAGCAACAGCCACAGCAACAGCAAAAATAAAATCAACATAAAAAAAATAAATAAGAAATATATATATATATATATATATATATATATATATATATATATATATATATATATATACATATATAAAATAATTGTATTACTACACACACGGAACGTAATAATACAAACCCATACAAAGTAAAGGTATGTAATTGATATGTATTTACTGGCATGTAGTAGATGTTTTTGAAGAGTACTCTACATACTTTGAATCATCCATACTCTACATACTTTGAATCATCCATATGTGGCAGCAGTAAGTATCTATGCACAGATGCCCTGCATAACTACTGCCATGGAGAAATGAGTGTGTAGATGTGTGCAGTGGGATATGACTGTGATATATGTAGTTCAGCATTAAATGTCAAACATCTGATCCATGTTATCTCTGTTCTGTACAGTAGTGTGTATAATGGCTGTTTGGGGGAGTAGCGCATACAGTTATATAAACAAGGATGTGACAGAGTAACAAATGCATGACAGTCATATTAACGTGTAGCTTAGCATTGGCAACAGCTGGACCAGGCTAGTATGCTGATCTAGCATTTGCAGCTATATATACACCCTCTAATATTACTGTGTGCTCACATGTGACACCTGTTCATGTTGCAGCAAAGCCCAGCAGGTCAGCTGTGAGGGCCATGGACTTACAACAGTGTGGACCTTGTGTGTGTATGGCACACACATACTGAGAGATCTGTGTGTGTCAGATATATTAGCATCTGTACATGTGCATAGAGCAAGGGACATACTGCAACTGTTTGTGAATGGTGGACATATATATGTTGTTGAAGGTTGTTATGTGCATACTTCTATGTAGGTTGTAGTGTGTGGCAAACAAGACAGCATGCAGTGCTGGTATATGACGTGGTGGTTAAACGCTGTGGGTATGAATTGCCAGGTTTGCAGTGTTGCAGCCAGTGAGGCCTGCTAAAGCTACATGTGCTAAGAACACCTTCACTGTGCAATATTAGTACATAATAGTATACCTCGCAACCTTCGCATAACTGATATTCCCACCATGAAAGGTGGACTATATATATGCCCATATGGATATCTATATGTACACCAATGTATGTTTATATTTATGTGTGTGTGTGTGTGTGTGTGTGTGTGTGTGTGTGTGTGTGTGTGTGTGTGTGTGTGTATAGATATATCTATATATATATATATATATATATATATATATATATATATATATATATATAGAGAGAGAGAGAGAGACAGAGAGAGACAGTGTCATATTTACTGCAACAGATGGCTGGTGACAAAGCCATGGACTCAAGCTCAATGTTAAAACTGCATTGGCATCCCTTCTGGCAAAAACTCTGTACCCATGAACTACCACATAGGTGGTAGTCTACTTAACACAGAAAGTGTGATAAGAGACCATGAGACACAGGTGGACTGTGGTCTCCCCTTCGATAATCACAGTGACACACTAGTCATGTAATCTGTCTACCTGCCACACCTCATCACAAAAGGTGTGTCATCCAGGGAAATATAGGTCAGTGTTCCCCTCTACTCATCACACATAAAGCCCATTATAGAGTATAATGCCCCATGTGGTATGTACCTCACAAGACATCCACAGCAACTGGAAACAGCAAAGACATACCTCACAAAGAGTAATACCAGCCTCAAACAGATGCCCTATGCAGACCATCTCACAAACCCACAACTACACTGTGTCGCATACCGCCTACCCAGAGGTGACCTCTGCCTAACATACTAAGCTTTGTAAAAACCAGAGCTATGCTGCACGTAAACAGATCACAATCTCTACATTCTACACTCTCTAGGGACCCAAATTGTCTGACCACAATAAACAGCACATGCTGGAGGGATAGAGTCCCATCTCAGAGACATCCCATACTCTGTAACAAACCAACTATCCATAGCAAACAAAGCTCCTAATTAGCAGTCATCATAAATATTCATGAAGATTGTATGGGAGATAGTGAATACACCCAGGCAATCACCTCTGTGTCTCTGCTTGACAGGGCCACGTGAAATGCAATGACCTGTATGTCAAATGCCAGGGTAGCGTATGGCTAGGCTTCTATAGGCCCTAGGGCCAGTAGACTCTTACCTACCTATGAAGTGAGACACACCCACATGTACTTGTTGCAATAATTGCTATGTGAGTTTGACTGAGTGTGATGGTGAATGTGTTTGTGAATATGTCAGAGTTTGGTTTATGTGTGATAGCTTAGTGGGAAACTGTTTCTGTCATGGTATTATGTGTCCTAGCTGTGATCCCAGCAAAAGATGTGTATACAATTGCTAGGCTGAAAAAGCAGTATGCCATACGTTCAGACATAGTCCCTTGTTGTCGACTGGGGTGCCCATTGTAGGCCAAAGCAGTACATGCATGCTTATTGAGTGTTACTGCTGGTGAATCCAACCCTTGTATGAACTGTAGTACTACCTGAGGCTGTATGCCTAAACAGCAGAGTATGGTGTACGTCCACATTGATTGGAACCACTGTTCCATGTGTTCCCTGTAGTGTTCACAGATTACATACCTCAGACATACGGTCTCGTAACTAATGACACACAGTAATGTAAGGTACACAGGTAAAGGTCACCTGTGTTGCCATACCTATGTGTCTGGTATGTATGTCTGATGTGTGTGTGTGTGTGTGTGTGTGTGTGTGTGTGTGTGTGTGTGTGTGTGTGTGTGTGTATGCCTGTACCATGGCCTCAGTCATATGTGTGTTACAGGATATAGGTGCATATCTAGCAACATGTATAGTGTAGTACAGCAGTATGCCACCTATATTCACGAATGTGCACATATGTTAGGCAGGGGTCTGCCATCAACGACTAGTGTGGTATACCGGTGATACTGTCACTGGACTTTACAATCATTGCAATGGATTACACTTTTCATGATGCATTAGCATAATATATACCTCCTGTGTCTAGGTTGTTCATTGTGTCACATACAGTGTGCCATGTACTGTTGTATAGTATTACATACTGTTGTAAGTTTGTTGCTGTGCAAAACGTGGTTTGATATATAGCGTGTGCCAGGCACTGTCAGGCAGTTGTGGGTTGAGTACTGACATGTGGTATTGAAAGTGTATATCTTCTGACAGCCAATAGGTTGCTGTATATGGCAGTTAATTGATATCTGTACATTAGAAATATATGTGTGCCTCATGACTTGCTCACACATATTGTTTCATTGTCTTCCAGGGTTATGTCCCACCATCGTAATCCCGCCTATAGCATGGCAGAGGAAGAGGTCATAACATCCAGCCTGGTGCAGCAGTATGCCCTACTGTTCTCTAGAACCAGCCAGGACCAGCATGAGCGGACTGCACTGTGGCAAGAGCTTGTCTGTCGGGTAAATGACATAGGCATGCATAACCGGACATATGACCAGGTACGCCATCACTGCAGTGATTTAATTAGACATGTCAGGCAGCGTGCGTCTGATATCTGCAGACGGCAGCTTGCCACAGGTGGGGGGTTAGCCATCCATCCCCCCTCACCAGAGTGGAGGGGCTGCTCCTGAGCCAGGTGGCTCCTGGCCAACAGCCACCCCAACAACTAACGTGTGTCATCATGGAGGCCGGTGTCACCCAGCAAGCTGACATGGAGCGTGCAGGTAACATGGCATAGCTGTAGACTACTGTTACCTCAGTTGTTACAGCATGCTTATGTGAGATGTGTACTGTGTAGTTAGATGATGTGGTGCCTAGTATTGTGCAATGGTAATAATTAGGAATACAATCTGTAGGCCTGTGACTGTCAACCGTTGTACTACTGTATGATTGCAAACACACAGTAGCAATGCCACAGTTGTTGCCACTGACAAAGTGTCTCATATCCTTGTAGGTCCCTCTGGTGTGACAGCAAGGCAGCCGACCCATGCTGGTGAGTGTGTTCTACCTTTAATACTGCTAATTAAATGTGCATGTCATAGGTGAGATGTAGGCCATGTACACATAACACACATACACATAATGCATGCTGTGCATGTTTGCTGTGAGACTATGCACATCCCAGTAACGTGGGTAGCTGCCTAAAACACATACAATACACAGAGAATTCCACACAATTGTGGCAACACTGATGTGGACATTGGATAGGCAGAGTCGATACATATGCACACAACATACACAACACTGTCATACACAGTACATGTTAACATGCTACACATGGCGTATTCAGATGCCCGCTGTAAGGTCACACAGTATCCCACACTTCATCCACACAGCACACATAATATACCTGAGGGGTAGATGCCTCACATGTGGCTGTGCGACACTCTTCGACACATTACACATTCATGGTAGGCAATGTCCCCTATTGTGCACCTTACAAACCCATGTAACAACTGCCTGTGAAATAGTGAATGTAGCCATGGTACTGCAGTTCTGGTACAGCATGGTAAGTGCCAGTCTGGCACACATTAGTAGCCTTGAGTGACCACATGATGCTGCATGATGATGGCTCATGGTAGTACACCCCATCCAGTTACAGTGACCACAGTACTACACATAGCATTACCTGCTATGCACCTCAGTGTTGTGTGTGTGCAAACATAGGCACCTATACACAATATGCATAGCAATCACCATTTGAACAAAGTGACACATATATGTCTTGTAATGCTATTGAGTGTATAGGTCACATGACACACACTGTGTCTGTGTGATGTTTAATGTTGCAGTTTTTTTTGTAGCATGCCATGTCATGTCTGGCACTGGCATGTCCACAATATGTCCTACACTCACCATAACCACTGTACAATGGCCATGTTGAGCAATGGTATTCCATCAGGTAAACATGCACCACTCATCCTGTGTGTATACATAGCATGCATGTGCTAATCCTGTGTCCACAATTATCTGTTGAAGACACAGATGCTCTAATCAGAAATGGATATCTATGTGACACACAGATACACATCCAGCCATGGTATGTATACCTGTGATAGATGGTGCACAGAACATTGCAGAGCTTATAATACTTGCACAGCACTGTCATGTCCATGTACACAGTGCATTCCAGGGTGAGGCCAATCACTGAACAACAACACACATGCATCAAAGACATGTATAGTGTTATTGGCAAGGGCTGTCAACACCCGCACTGCATGCTGTTGGGAAACACACATCCTGCAATCTGACACATGTGATATAACTGTTTGCCTTGTGATACTGTACCCCACCATCACCCGCTATTGAGTATGTTCTGGAATGCTGGTGGTGTGTGTGTGTGTGTGTGTGTGTGTGTGTGTGTGTGTGTGTGTGTGTGTGTGTGTGTGTGTGTGTGTGTGTTTTAGTGATGAGTGCATTTGTGTGCATGTGTTCATGTGTGCATGTGTGCATGTGTGCAAGTGTTCATGTGTGCATGTGTGCAAGTGTTCATGTGTGCATGTGTGCATGTGTTCATTTGTTCATGTGTGCATGTGTGCCGACATCATGTACAGGTCGTAAAGTGTGTTTCCTGTCTTCCTCTCACAGGTGCTGACCTTGGGCTGGTTCACTGCAGCAGGGAAACTGATGTCACCGAGCAAAACAGTGATACTGATGATAGGTGTGTTGAGGCACAGGCATGTTTGCCAGGGTCTGTCACTGGGCCACCAATGACAGTACACAGCTGTCCACCCCATCCATGCATACAGTCATACTGCCAATACATCCATCACCAATGCCCATAGCCAAGGGACAGCGTACAGTTGGCATTGGCCAAGACAGTGTGGCATCCATAGCACATGCATCCCAACACAGCAGCCATACCCAGATGTCTGGAAGAGTACCACATAGGCAGATGTCCAGGGGTTCTCGTAGGAGCACTGCTGCTCATCATGCCACTGGCAGAAGTGCCACAGGTCTGACAACATCACGCATGTTCCAGGCTGTCATGGAGGCACAGGCACGTATGGAATGGTACACCAGACAGGGACTAAGGGCACAGAGGACACATAACACCACCATCATTGACAGTATCCGTGACCTAGCAGGTGCCGTCCATCATTACAATGAGGTCACTGATAGATGTTGGGGAGAGACATTAGATATCCTCCGCAATGTCATGTCCATGTGTCAGGACAGTGCGGGACAGTTGAGTCATCGACGTGGACATATGCCAGCAACATCAGCAGATGGCAGTCACCGTGGACGTCCCTCAAGCCACAGCCGATCTCGTAGTGCCAGTACCAGCCCCAGCAATGTTGGGGGCGGGCTGTCCATAGAACATCCTAGAAGACCACGTGCATGCGGCTCTGGACAGTCCAAGCAGGGACCTGTGCCCAGTGTACATCCATCCACCTCTGGGGATAGTACCCAGTCTAGCTTAGTACCTGATAGTGTCAGTAGCACCCCTGCCAGGCACAGGTACCATATCAGTGGCCAGAGACGGTGATCTGTGAAGCCTCACAGGTACAGTCTGTGGCTGTCCCACAAATACCTGTATATGGCAGCCACATGGTGGAACTGTGTGCATGCAGACACACACACACATACTCCAGACACCTAGGGCTAACACATACCCACACACATTACATCAACATTGGCCCATTCCAGTATTCTTGCCCCCCCCCACACACACACACACACACACACACACATACATGTCGATTGGATGGCTCACTGTAGGCCTCTGGCAAACCAACAACACACCCTGTGCATATGACGAAACCTGTGCAGCCTCCTGTCATCTGTAACAATGATGCAGGAATAGGCTACCATGGTGCTGATGCACAGGGTGTCTTTATAGCAGTATAGCAATGTTAGCATGTTGTCAGCAGTACAGTGTAATGATATGCTTGAAGGTGTAGCTGAGCAGGCATGATGCATTAATGCTATGATTGTCATTGTAGTGTTGTTTACACCAGTGTTGGTTCCAATTGTGTATTTTCTGGCCACGTGCCACTTGGCTGATGTGTACAGTATTGGCAACATGTGTTAGAGAGTGGACAGTATGTGTGGGATGTGTGTAGCACATATTTGCAGGTGTACAGTGGTGAACATGGTGGAGGTGCACTGTCTGCATGTACATGGATAGTGGACACATGGCCAGGGTGACATGCTCTGTATTACACAGTAACACTCCATAGTTTCTATTGGTGGCCAGTATGCATTGTACTACACACATTTCGGAACCTGACTACACATGTGTGTACGACATGGTTTGACACTGTGCTGTGGGTGATACTGTTACTACCAGTCATTGTTTTGCATTCTGGTAGTATACATCACTTCCACAGCCTGACCATAACCAATCGTTAGATGTTGTCTTGACAACCGACACACAGATGTAGGACACACAGCAACATTTGGATCCTTCAGGTACTATACTATGCCAGTAACCACTGGTATTCACCTGCACCCATTACTGACACCACTCCTGTTTGGCATATAGCTCTCTTAGGTACAAGCAATCACAGTAGGGATATGCTCGTCCACATCTGGTAATGCATACTGTGTCCTATAATGCATTCTCCAGATAACACACACATCCTGCACAAGGGTATCATACAGACAGATGCCTGTTGTCAAACCCATGCTGGAAAGCTATAAGCCAAACTAAGCATAGTCATCCACCTTTATGGAACATATTATCCCCACAGTACCACATAGGTAGTAGCCAACAGCATGATGAACAGGTACCGATGTGTACATGCAACCAAGTGTTATGTCATCTGTCCTTTGTTAATCACATTTCCAAAGGTATTTTGAGATCCCTCGGTGGATCACATAAGCAATAAGAAATCTGCATGCATATCCACAAAGGTTGTTCAACACCTGTTATGAATAGTCATCATTGACAGACTTTGCTGCATTTGAACAGGTCTGTCATATACCTCGGCCATAGACCCTCACACACACATTCCAATTGGAACCGTAATGACTTTGTGTGACACAGATGACCTAGGCCAGGGATCACTGCAGTGGATGGGCTTGTCACAAGCATACAGATGTGACCTAAGGTCTGGGAAGCAGCAGCACAGCCTGGCAAGGATCACAGCTGTGTTCTTGGAGAAAGCAGGGTTTCCACACATGCAATCATTGAGGTAACATGTACGTATATGTATTTGCCACACAGCTAGCTCACATGTGCAATGCATACTGATATGTCATACAGTAGTAAAAGGAAAACCCACAACACATTGACCAAAAGTGTCACACATACAGCACACACACTCACCAAGTGCAGGATTCAAACCCCTACCTAACTAATTCATGATACTAGAGGAGTACGCATTAACACGACATGCTACTGGGAGCTCTTTTTTCCACAGGTATATTTGTAGGATGGTGACATCATCAGACTTGACAATGATTAGTTTATCACTTTTGAGGTGTTTCACTGGTCTCCTAAAAGGTTGCGCCTTCCCAAGGAGACCACACACAAACACACACAATTTCCAGTGCAGGATTCAAACCCCTACCTTACTACTTCATAATACTACAGGAGTACGCATTAACATGATGCGCTATACACATTACTGGGAGTTACCTTTTCCACAGGTATATTTGTAGAATGGTGACATCATCAGACTATATGAAGTAGGTAACATTAGATGGCCTACATTGAAGGAATGTCTAAACACTTGGCCATGTGATCATCAAAGGTGAGTTTACTATCTACCTGTGTCCCCAGGGCCATTATGACTTTCTCCATACATGCTGGATTACCACCTATGTAGTAATTTGTGTGCATTTTGTATTACCCAAAGGGGATGACTATGCATTCTTTGCCATTCAGTTTGAGGGCATTGTTTTGACACCAGGTATCTGTCTCTGTAAGACACTTCTGGAGGATGTCTGTGTCAGCTGTACAGTCAATTATGGACCACAGTTTCCATTCATCTGCAAACCTGTTCAGCCATACACCTGCCATGCTTGCCTGTACCTCTAAGCAGTACCTACTGAACAGGTGGGGTCCCAGGACCAAGACCTGTGTGATGCCATTTGTGACTGGCTTAGAGTTGGACATGACACCCGCAACTATGAACATGTGTGTTTGATCTGTGAGCCACTTGGCCACCCATCCTGTGACATAGCTGTTAATGTTCAAGCTGGTACACTTGTCCAGGATGACAGAGTGGGGAAAGGTGTGGTAAGCCCTTAGTGAGGTCCAGGTGGCTGTGTGGACTACTTTCACCTCCATCTATGTTCATGGTAACTGTTTCAAATAAGTCAACTAGGTTTGGGAGCCAGGCTCTGCCTTTAACAAGGCAAAGTTGTGTAGAGTCCAGTGTCTGGAGATCTCCAATGTCTCAGTGTATGGGTTCCATGACAATTTGCTCAATAGCTCTGTAGACCCGGCTGAGTAGACATATTGGGCAATGGTTTCCAGGTTCTGTTTTGGCACACCCTTTGTGGAGCTGGATGACTGTTACTGTATGCCATTCTTTGTGTACATAGCCTGTGGTACGCTTGACACTGGACAGTAAATGTAGGTGAGGGTGTAGTTCCTTATGGACCTAGTGTAAGATCCAACCTGGGACAACATACAGTCACATTGATGCTATGTTCTTAGCTTTGGTGAGGGCTGTCTTTACCTGCATGTCCATGATGTCTGCGTCTCTGCATCCTTATGTGATGGACACAGGCCCTTTTGGGGGTGATGGGGGGAGTTTACACTGAGCATGTCCCCCTGGGTGTGGGCAATGAAAGTTGGTTTGGTGTATGCCATTCCTTTTTTCAGTAGCTGACAGCATATTTGGAAGCTAACACCTACATGTCTGGTATAGCTACCGAAGGCTTTGTGGTTGTTATTCTTACGTTCCTTGGCTAGTTGTCTTTAGAAACCATCCTTGGATTATTTTATGAGCGATCATTGTTTCTTCCTGATAATGATCAGTGATGCCTTTCCTTCAGTGAAGTTGGATCTTTCATGTGTTTGTTTCCTCCTTCTCTTGTCTAGTTTATTTATGGACAACAAACACCTGTTTGTTGTCCTATTTTTGGAGGAGTGCATCTTGGTTTTATTTGTGATGTCTCATTCCATGCATCCCTGTAGATGCTCATAGGATGCACTTGTAAATGATTCTGCAGATTGCATACCATTATCCTATAGCAAGAGGTCTTCGGAACTTTCCACTTTGGTCTTGGGAAGTGTGCAGTTTGCTTTTGCAAATGTCTTCACAGTGGTTTCATTGACTGTGTGTGGGGGTGGGATGTGGATATCCAGTGTGATTACTTAATGATCTGATATTACCAGCAGGGGGTTTATCTCTGTTGTGGAACACTGGTACCCCATGTTGGTGATGATCATGTCCAGTATGTTGTCACCTCTAGTGGGCATGCTGACCAGCTGTTCCAGGGTGTTAGAGTTTCTTAACTCTAGGACACATTGGGCAAAGGACATTGTATACGAGTAATTCACCCACTCAATGTTTGGGTAGTTGTAATCTCCTCATATAATGGCGTTTGATAGGACCTTTATATTTGCCATTGTTTTACAGAATACTGAGTGAGGTTCTTGAGACAAGGTACATGATCTGTAGCAGGCTACAATCTGATAGGCAGCTTTGCCCAATGTTAGTTGCACTTGCATGGTCTCCAATGCCTCATGCTGTGCCAGTAACCTGAAGGTGTGGATATCCATAAGGTAAATGGCTACACCCCTTCCTTTTGTATTTCACTCATGGTCTTGGGTCCAAAGGTCAGAGTGATTGTGAGTGTTTTATGTGGATCATATCCAACAGCTCTATGTTTGACATAGCTTTGTATGTTAGGCAGTGAACACCTCTGAGTAGGCGATATGCAAGGGAGTACAGATGGAGCATTTTGCGATGGTCTGTGTATGGCATGTATTTCAGGCCACTAATGCTCTTTGTGAGGTATTGATGCTGGCTTTCCAGTTGTTGTAGTTGTCTTGTGAGGTACATAGCAGCAGTGGTGTTGTACTCTTTTATAGTTCCAGTGAGTAGTGAGTAGAGGGGAACAATGTCCTCTTCTATTCTACATGAGATGCATTTTGTGATGAGGTGTGCCACATAAGAGGGTTTCCTGACTACTGTGGGACTGTGCTTATCACAGTTGTATCCACTGTCCACCTGTGACCCAGGGTCTCTTGTCACACTTACAGTGTGAAATATACTACCACCTATGTTGTAGTTCTTAGCTACAGTGTTTTTTAACAAAGGTGATGATAATGCACCTTTTGACATTGAGCTACAGCCCATGGCTTGGACAACAGCCATCTGTCTCAGTGAGGCCCTTTTGTAGGATGTCCACATCTTTAGTGTTTACAATGATGGCTCCTAGTATGCAGTCCTCTGGAAACTTCAGTAGCCACAGGCCTTCCATGTTAATGTTTACTTCAGGGAAGTAGATACTACACAGCCTGGGAAGTTATCTAGTCCCATGGCTGCTGTGATACTGGGTTTGGAGAGTGTTTTTTACCTGTGCAGCCGTGATGACAGCAACTTTGCAGCCTTCCATTATAGACATATGCTCTTTCATGGGTGAGAGGGGGGTAAAGTTAACACTGATCCTATCTGCCAGGATGTTGGCAATATCAGTTGGCTCTGTACATTTAGTGCCATTGAGCTGTAACTCAGAACAGATCTGAGTGTAACCATGACATGGACCTGTCTGTTGGGCAGAGATCTCCTGAGTAGACAGTATGCAACAGAGTACAGATTGGGTTACATTTCAGTCTTGTTGTATGGGGCAACTATCTGAGGCCAGTAATCCTCTTGTTAAGGTACTTCATTGGTGTTTCTAGCTGCTGAACGTGCCTAGTCACATTCATCGCAAGTGTGTTGTAGTACTCTCTGACAGGTCTGATGACTGTTGAGTAGTGGCAACCTCCTTTGACCTACATGCACAGACCTTGGCAGTTTGTGTGAACACATAGCAGGATTTTCAGACCACTTTGTGAATGTGTTTCTGGAAGTAGAGATGACTATACACATTTGTCCATAGATCCCTTATTATCACATTCATATTTAGCCTAAGTGTGTGAGCATGCCCAATATGACCTTTCAGTGTGATGCTGAATGAAATCCGTTACATTTGTTGGAGTGTGTGAGCATGCACAGTATACACATTTATACTTTATGTGTATGGTAAATCAAGGTGTATTTTTACAGAAGGGCTCACCTTTGTGTCATAGATCAACAGGGATCATGCTGTGCCTGCAGGGCTTCCATGAGACACTTTGCATAGTCTTATCAACATTTCTACATACAGAGGGGACAGATATTCTTTGTACATTTCTACTCGTGGGCACACAGAATTGTTACTGTGGGTGTACATAGGATGTGGGTTTCACCTGACACTTATACATATTTTCTGTGCCTGCACTGCTATGTACAGGACACCATTACAGTCTGTACTGTTGCCTATCGTACTGGCTTGAGGCATACTACTGTACTACAGATTTTAGCGTCCAATGTCACGTATATTAGCTTGCAACTTCATAGCCTACACAACCCACTTCACAACGCCTGGCATGATGTTCTCTGTCTGCATAGGCGTGTGGGGAAGGATACACATTTGACTCTTTAGGGGCATGATACAGCATTGCTTTGTGTTTGCATTAGTGTACAATTGTCCTGCTGTATCTGTGCCACTGAAATGCTATCATGGCTTAGTGGCTCAGTACTGTGACTATAGTGCACAGTATCCTGGGTTCAAGGCTTGTCACTGCTTTTTAGTTTCATGCTGGCCAGACCAGACTGCTTAAGGAACAGTAAAACAGATATGAGCATGTTTAACTGACTTTGCTCAACTTGCCCTGACCTTGCCCAACATTGCACGAGCAATTTTGTTTACATATAGTAGATATTGGTGAAAGCTGCTTAGCACTGCTTTATATTGCTTAAAACATGGCAATCATGCATCAGGTGGTGCTGCAGGGCTGCCTATGTCAGATGCACATACAACACTGCCTATACATGTTTGGAAACAGGTAGTGTCAAGTTAGGCATTCCTTTTATTTTATGTGCGAGTCAGAGAGAGGTATAATTTCTATGGCTCCTACTGAGCCAGTGTATGTGCTATGCGTTGCCTCTTTGCCAAGGCCAAGGCATACTGGGCACGCCTCCTTCTGCCTACTGGGGCAGGCTCAGGTTGTTCCTCCTCCAAGTCACGCTGTGCCTGTGCAGGCTTTGCCAATGGTGGGGGGCAGTTTGGCCCTGCCCCATGCTGTCCCTGCTGCAGCTGTTTTCACAGGATCATATTGTGTAGCATGGCATATATCATAACAATTTGGGTACATGTAGTTGCTGAGTACTGCAAGGCTCCACCAGATGTGTCCAGGCACCGGAACCATGACTTGAGCATCCCAAACACACACTCGATTACATTTCGTGTTTGTGCATGTGCCTCATTATGGAGTTCTTGTTCAGGTGTGTGTGCATTTCTGATGGGTGTCATCAGCCATGGCTCCAGTGCGTATCCAGCATCCCCCACTAGGTGACCGTCAGGGATGTCCCCATTGGCAAATGCTGGTACAGCTGCGACAGATGCCAGATATGGGAATCGTGGTAGCTTCCAGGGCAGCCAGCACACACATTCAGTATTATGCCATGGGCATTACACACGACCTAACAGTTGATGGAGTGGAAGCCCTTGCAGTTGATGTAGGCCCTACCCCGCTCATCAGCTGGTGCTTTGATGTGTATGTGCGTGCAGTCAATTGCACCCACTACCTCAGGGTATTCCACTATTTGCTGGAAGAGACACATATTGCTGGCCAATACCTCACGGGAATTGGGGAAATTTACATGATCACCGACATGTGCTGACATGGCATTCAGGAACTGGTGCAGTACCCTTGATGCTGATGCTTGTGAAATCCCCATCATATCACCAGTTGGTCTCTGGAAGGTACCTGTTGCTAGTATTCTTAGGCCAACACATACCTTGGTTTCCACTGGGATGGGTTCCCCTCTGTTGGTTCTGTGTGTGAGGCGTGGCCTGCACAGCTCAACAATTTGCTGCAGGAGCTCTCTGTCCACTCTATAGCACTCCACTATCTCCAGCTCATGTAGCCCCTGGTAGGTTACCCTGGGTCTGTACACTCTTCTCCGTCTCCTCACTCTGGGTTGCTCAGCAGCATTCGCAATGGCACCACCCTCAGCATCTTGCACATATTGCCTTATAACAGCAATGGCAGTCCCTAACATTTTTATGTCTCAGTTTAAGCTTTTTAAGTTTTCACTTCTCTTTGTTGACTGCAGTGTTGCAGTGTTCCTGAGAAAAACATGGGAATGTTGTTTGCAGAGTTTTAAGTGCTGGGCTGGGCTGGACTAGTGTACTGCCTGTGTAATTGGCTGATTCTGATTGATTTCACCTGGCAGGTCTGCTAGTTCTCCTTGGTTAACTTCCTACTACTTATTTTCCTTCCTTTTCCCTTTCTGTTTCCACAGGGGGCAGTGCCGCGCAAACAAGCACAAACACGTGCACATGCGTGCACACAGGCTTACACAAGCTTACACAGGCTTAGGCAGGTGCACATTCGTGTATACAAGTGTAGATGGTCTTACACAGGCTTACACGGGCGCACACACGTGCACACAGGCTTAGACAGGTTTACATGTGCGCACACAGTGTAAGCAGCTTTGCAAAAAACTTTAGTGATAGCCACAGCATACACCTTCGGTTTCTGGGTTTCAGTTTAGACAACTGTAGACACACCTCTTTTAGTCATGAGTAACTCACAGCAAACACATGCCACTCTGCTCCAACGAGCTTACAGTCTTTTTGATACATACCCCTTCATGATGTCACCCATCTTCTACTCTGTTACTCCCCTTATCCTACTCTTACACTCTAGTGACGTGGTTCACATAGCTGGAAAAATTGGGATTCACTATCCTTATCCTCATTTGCATAGGATTGCCTACTAATGCTTGGTTACATCTCTCAGACTGAGCTTCCCTCCTTAGCAACCCCTACTCAGTAGCCATGTTGTCTTCAGCCTGCCATTCACTTGCATGGCAGATGAATATTTTGAATTATATCCATATTTGTGGCTTTTAAGATTTGAAGTTCTGATTTTTAGTGCGCCGCACATTTGCGCGGCGCTGCGCTATGCTTAAACATCAGAGATCGAGGGGAAACAATTACTTTTTATTATTTTGCAACACATAAAAATGCCAATGGCCATATATTTGGCCATTGGCATGCTTCATTAACTGGATGCATCCTTTATTTGGAGCTGTCATGGCTCCATTTTGCTATTTGCAGAACGGTACTCAGTTGCCAACCGAGTACATTTCTGCAAATAACACTACTCTTACTCAGACAGGTTAGTGTTTCCTGGATCGCAATTTACCTCATTTGCATAGCTTTCAGCAGCAAATGAGGTAATTTGCATAAACTAACCCTGTCTGTGCAAGAGTCGTTTTAGGAGCTCTCTTGCGCCCTGCGGCTGTTCCTGGATCGCTCGGCAGACATGTTGGCTGCATGGAGTCTTACTCTACTATTAGACTCCGTGCAAGCCTTCGTGAATCTGGTCCCTTGTCTTTCCACAGTGATTTCAAACATATGACAAACTGCAATGTTTTAATTTGTAAGGACTCAGTGATCAATTACATTTTACCTCATCCTTTTAAGATGAAAAGGGCAAATCATAGTTAGCAAATGGTGCCAAAATCCATACTGCTTACTTCAGTGCAAAGTCATTCTGGTTTATTCACAGAAATGTAACACTAACTTTCCATCCCATTAATTTCCCCTAGTTACACACTGTGGACCTAAGTGAAGGGTGTTAAAGTACGTGGTGTGCTTGCTAAGATATAAGATATAAACTGGCAAACATTCGGTATTGAAAATTGATCTTTTTCAGCAAGGAAGTACTTTTGACATCTTGACTGTTCTGTGGAACAAAAGTACATTTCTAGAACTTTTTTTAAAAAGTTATTAAATTTATTAATATGTGCAAGACTTGTAAGACTCCTGTAGGGGTCTGCGGACTTTCCAAGATTATATCTTATTAAGATATCTAATGTAGTCATGGTTATGTAGGTGGGGTTCCTCAAGAATTACCTTTTCAAGGGATTTATTCATATTTATTTATGCCGACCTGCTGAATACTGTTATATGGTGTTTAAGATTCAGGACTCTCTTTTTACAATGAGTCACCCAGAAAGCTTCTTACAGAATATGTGCTGCAGATGAAAAACATGTGCAAACACCACATATATTTGCATGCACTTAGTGAGAGATCTTTACCCATGATTCAGTGGAGAAGAATAATTTGGCCAAACAGTTCTACCTATATATAGTTCTGAACTTCACTTTTATAGAATTATCCATTTCTATGTGTATGTTTCTCTCTGTCCCTCTGTCTCTCCCCTCACCCCTGTCCTGACGTATCATTTACGTCTCTTGTGTTCAGCCTTCTTTCATGACATATCTCGCTCTCCATGCATACATAAGAAAACCCAGAATAAAATTTAGAAGCACAACATTTGCATAAGCACCATTCATATTCCTGCACACAGAGTTAGTCACACATGCTATTATTAGATGGCGAAATCTGTACTGCCATTTTGAGCAATGTTCTTTGTACTGAGCAGTTTACAGCATTTTTCTTCCCTAATTAAAAATGAGTGTAAAGTGTATGCCATTGCTTTAATGTCCGGAATTCTAAATAGTGTTTAAAGTATAAATGGTCTGTTAATGCTGTGTATAAATGATGAAACCCAGTGCAACAGTATTTATGACTGTAGATGCCACCTACTTCGCTTTTGTGACAGTCTAAAAATACATTCATACTAGATTATATGACATGTGTCATTCATATTCAGTGGATTCTGCTTTCATCTGTGTCTGGGGCTAGATACAGTGACCTTGCTAATGACCTGGTCACAGTCAAGCTTACTATAATAATGCAGTTTGGCCTGAACTACACTTCCTCTCTCCTCTCCTGAAATACACTTCCTCTCTACTCTCATACTTGTATTGTTTTACGTACTGGTCATACCTGCTATCCTTATTTTTTAAACATTCACACAGACCCTTTCCTTCAGCTGCAGTTCTTTTTTCAAGCCAATGGCAGGTGAGTGAGTATATGGTGTGTAATTATCCCTGTCACTGTAATAATAATATGCAAGGTGCTTTTTTGTGTTTCTGTTAACCTTCCTGTAGAAGCAACCAGATCGCCTATGCAAACAAACACAAAAATATATGCCACAACTGGTACACAGAACGAGGGTACACTGTACACCATTAGCCATTCTACAAACAACGTGTTCTGCAGCAATCCTGTAGCACAGATATAGCAGAGAACTGTAGCCTTTAGACCTGTGAAAGACCTATTATTCCATAAGTGAATTTTGTACAGAATTGCAGGCGAGTTCTGAAATGTTTGTGGAAAATCTTATCCAATTTTGTAAAATTTAAAAACATTGCTTTGCAAATATTTCTTTAAATATTTCAATGGATTGCTTCTAGTTTCATTAATGTGTTAAATCCTGCAGAGCTAAAGGTTCTTTTTCAGGGCTGATTCAGGGGTTTAAAGTCCAACAGCTTAGAGAATTCATGCATGTTTTCCCCTTTGAGAATCGATTACATACAGAGCAGAAATCCAGCATATGATTAGTTTACAAGGACAATACAACAGGTTATATTAATACACATAATTTACAAGAGATCAGATTCTTCACACCAGAGTCAAATAACATATTTGTGAATGCTTGTTATGTTGCTAAGGTGTATGACTGAACTGGGGTGAAGAAGGTAAGTACAGTACAGCTTAGGTATCCATAAAACAGAAACACCTGCTTTCCTCAAGTAGGAATCTTTTTTTGTTCTGCAAAACTGATGAAAGAGGCAATTTGGAAATTAAGAGGCAGGTCATTCCAAAGTCTGGGTCTGAGAAACTGATAGAGTTGTCACATGTGACAAGTCAGGATTTTGAAACCTCATGCAACAAGGGATAAATGTTGGCTGATGAGAGGCTTGGTGGGATATTAGCAGTCCTTGAAGGTGATAGCAGGGATTAGTGAAAAGGAGACGTGCATAATGTAAAACTACATACAAAGGAATTTGTTTTGTAAGTGTGGACCATAATTCTCAACATCTTAAAGCAAGAAATCTGGACAAAGCCATAAATAATGGGGGGGGGGTGCAAATGCTCAAAATAAGGACAATTTTTAAATATTGCTCTTACAACTAAGAAAGTTGATAGAACAAGTTTTCATTAGCATGACTTTTCTGAAGGGCATAAAGTCTAAAACTCAAATGTCTTTCAATATTTTCTGACTTCAGTCCTCAATGGTCTGTCAATAATTTGCCAGGAAACAGCAATTTTATGAGAAACAAACCAAAAATGTGAGGCAAAAATCTCAACATTCTGCAAAAATCTGAACAGTTGAAAGGTATTGTGCTGACTATCTCAGGGCCTTTTGAAGCTGTGTACTAATTTATAAGCAATACGTTCCAGATGATAATTTAGTAATACTGTGGTAAACACAATCCATTTCCCCGCAGAGCAATGTTAGTACAGTCCCATCTAACTTTTCTACACCTCATTGAGTTCCTACTGGGCAAGTTTAGCTTCCCATTATACAACTCGCCAGTCACTGTTTTCCACAGGAGATCACTGTGAAATTCAAGTGTGCACATGGAGTGATCCTTTTGTTTTAACGATGGTTTTCTTTCTGTTTGTACAGTTGATTAGTTGGGATGTCTAAGCTCACTGACATGAGAGTTTGCCCCCACACCTTTAGACACTTTTTTTCATCAGGTTTAGTTTCCAGCAAGTTAAATTCTGTGGTTTGCATCCTGACTTGAAACAAAATAATTCATATTGGATGCGCCCCCCCCCCCCCATCAGAAAGTAAGAGACTGAGTGGTACAGGCTGCTATTTTTCCAGTACTATGTATTAAGAAAATGACAGAGTCCTAGTTTTCTATTGGCCTTGCCTCTACAAATGATAAATGATAAATGTTAGGAGATATGCTTTCATTGAATTGGATGTATCCTGAAGAATTCCACTGCAGATAGGATTTTCAATTGCTGTGCCATGAAAAGGGATGAGACCAGCTGGTAGTTTCTTTTTTTCTCAGATAATTCAACTTTTTGATTTTAAAGCAGCCTATTTTAAGGAACTAGTTCTCTGGAGGAAGCGGCATGAGAGTTCAGCCAACAGAGTATAAATTTCTGTAGCTAGGACCTAGTACAAAGCCCTGCTTGGTATTAAACATTACTCAGTCCTGCAAGCCTCAGCCATGTGGTGTAGACAGATAAATCACTGACTATGACCCAGATAACAGGATTCAACCAGAGGCCCATGCACTGGAGGGACCAAGGCCAGAGGTGGAGATCAGCAGATGATGCTAGCCTCCCCCTCCTGGGGGGATGGAGGGAGGGAGAGCAGCAGTGTGACATACATAAAAGCAGGACAGTGTCTCCAGGTGTGTGCTGAGTGATGTGTATGAGGCCTTCTAGGCACAGGCTTAAGCAGATGCCACCAGCAACCATGGGGAGGGAGTTGATAAGCAGGGAACCCTTATGCAAGTGACAGCCTACCAGATCCTGAGTTTTGCATCTGAATGGGAACAAATGAGCATTTAAGCTCTCACTCCAGTCAGGGAACTAATGACCCATAATGTTCTTGCCCCAAGCAAGGAACAAATGGGTTGGCTTTTGCCCAGGAGGGGTAATGAAGGTGCCAGTAGAGGTCAGGCTGAGAAAGCCTGATGAGAAGGGGGGGGGGTTGAAAGGAAACAAATCATTATTCTTTGCTGTAAGAGATGATTGTCGATCTGTTTGTGAACCACGTCTGTCCAAAGGCAACCAGGCAATCAAGTGTTCCTTTTTGCTGTAGCACAATCCTTTTGTAAAGCTACCATTACTAATTCCTCCTACAAGTCAAGAATGAATCTTCCTATAATGGACCTTTTGACCAGTAAGACTAGTGGTTAGGAAACTGCAGTTTTTGTTACTGTGATAAAGTAGGAGGGAGTTAAATCACTGAATCATTTGGGTTGTGGGGTATGTAGGACAGGGTTGCCAGTAATGTACTAAACAAATTAATCATTTTGTGCCACTACAGCTAAGTTTATATTTTAAATACATTTGATAGATTCAAAGGGACTGAATATGAAAATTGGCTTTCTAGTATGAAGAGGTCTGACCAACACTCTAGGACCAATTGGGCCATTTTACACCTTCAGTTCAGTTCTGCATATGCCAGAATTCCCACAGAGTTTCTCACTGACTTCTCACAATGATTGCCTGAAATAAATGCTTCTTGGAAAGCACTTTACCACTGCCAAGGATTCCAGACATAAAAGAAGCAGCTTTGTATGTGAAAAAAGAAATGACTGGTTTGAGGTCAGAAAAATAAAAACTGGTATCATTTTATAGATAGAGAGATAGACACACACACACACACATATATATATATATATATATATATATATATATATATATATATATATATATGTATGTGTATATATATTTTTCAATTAAAATTCAAAAGAGAAATAACACTGTATTATTTGCAGCTTTATTGATTTAGTTAATTCTGTGTCTCCCATTCCATTTGGTGATTACATTTATTTAAGCTTTTGAGTTGTTTACCCATCATTCCATTCTGCCCATATATTTGCATTTTCACCTGCTCAACAAACTGACTCCATCTTAACTAAGTGTGGTTGATGTCAGTTGGCAAATAGTTGATTGCTACTTGTACTCTTAATTGTTTGGGTTTTGCATATGAATGGGAATGAACGGGCAGATACTAGTCAGCGAACAAATGCCTTTGCCCTGAGTAGGAAATGAATGTCATGGTACTTTTATCTTTTAACTGACACTCATCTTAGCTTGAAGACCACTGTACAATTTTCAGTAAACAAACACATTTCAAACATGATCCCAGCCTCAAATATTGTAATACTTAGAAGCTGGCGCACTTTATAAACTCATTTTTCTTTGCTCCCTTACTGAGGTCACCATTTCTAGAATTAGAATCCGTGGAAAACAAGGTCCAGAATTATGGAAGACGCTGTAAGTAATCTGTTATCTTCAACTCCTGTCTGTGTAATTGATGAGTTGTGAATATAAGCAGTTCTGCTCATTCTTAAAATGGATTTTAAGTTTTAATGAAAATATGAAAAAAAAATGTTTCAACATATGTAATTTCATTTTGATACTGTAAAATACTGGTATTTGTTTCCAGGTGTGCATATACTTTTGATTGATTGCTTTTGACTTTTGGCTTTTCAGCAAAGTAAGTCACTTTTATGTTATCATCACATATATCATATTCCAGTATAAATTACAACAGTCATGAAAGCTGGACTTCTCAAATCAAAATCATTCATTTATCATGACATTAGATTGATCTATAACTGGCAAAAGACCAGGAATACAGATGAACAAATCTGAAAGATAAAGCTTATCTCTGTTAGGCATCTGTGATACCCCACTGGGAGATGTTATGCAAAACAATATTTTCAAATTTGCCAGATAAATGATCTCTCAAAATTATTCCTATGTAGACCAAACAGTTCTGCATCTGTTTTCAAAGATGAAGTGTATTTGTATTAGTATCAGTCTGATAGTATAACAATGTCTGAGATTTATATTTAAAAAAAAAAAAAAACAGAGCTATGTCTCATTGGTTAAAATATCCACATACAAAACATGAAAAATATTATGTGGATTATAAAGTATCTGCATTTTGTTTCTTCTAATAAACTGCAAATGGAATTGAAATGCAGACTATTATTTGATGTCCTTACATTCACTGCTGCAGTATTAATTATCATCTGGGATTCCCTGTCACTGAAGCCCAAATGTCCAGCCAGTTTACCAAAGACGGCATGTTGCTTATTTAAAAAGTACATCGAATGTCACCCAAACGCTCCTTGCGTAATACAGGGCTACCATAAACATAACTTCTTTGCCACCAGTCCCAAATGTTTCTTTTTACCATCGGTCTGTTTTCCTGCATCCGTTTCTGCCAGTTTAATGCATTTTCGTTCTCCTGGGACTACCTACACCTGCTTGCTGACTTCTTTGCAGCTGCAGATAAGTGCTCTGTTGGAGTTTTTGCGAGTTTTTTTTGTTTTTTAGTGCTCCTTGAGGTTAATGTTATCCAGGAAGGGTAAATGCCAGTGTGGGAGATAGATTCTCCATAAAGACCACCACGATGTGTGTTTTTTGCCCAGAAGCCTCTCATGACTATACATTTTGTTCTGTATGTCAGACATTTGTTCCGAAAACCCTTCACAGTAGACATTCTTCCCTTTCCTTGTATCTTAAGCTTCTCCCAAAGATACAATGGAAGGAATATTCTGTCCCCAAGGGTCAGCTGTTAGGGAAGAAGAAAGTAAAAAAGATACAACTGGAATCTTCCTCTGTCTATCTCCTGCAGGTGCTTCTCCCAAAGCTGTAACAAACCTGGAGGCTGACCTGGCTGTGTTGTCAGATTACTATACTGCAACCGTGTCAGAGGCCAGTGAGGGTCCAACTGGCATCACATTCAGATACGCTTTGTATGTGTCTACCTCGGATGTTCAGGGGGAACCACAGTTAATTTTTTCTGAGAGGCCTAGGGGAATTCCTCAGTCTTTAGTCAGGGAAGAAGTTCCTACTATGGTTCTCGACTGCTGTACTGGGTACGAGCTTTCTCAGTTTTTGGAGGTGAAGTTCCTTTAAAAAAAGAAACAAAAAATCAAACAAGTTTCTTCTGCTTCTAGGGATCCACAAAGTGAGTGGCAGGCCTTCACTCAAGGGCTCTTTACTGTTTTAATGTCCTTAAAACCTCCTGTAGGGGTTTCAGTTCCTGTTCCTCCTTGGTCCTCTACTCCCCTTAAAAGGCCTAGAGAACAGGATTCTTCTGAGAATGAGTCAGATTCTGATAATGAATCCCTGACTTATTCTACTCAAATTCCTTCTCCTTTGAACTTTGCGTTAGAGGAGGAAGAATCCATTAGCCCAGATGTTCCTTTTGAGGAAATTTCATTTGGGTACAGACTCACTAGGATGATGGATGTTTTAAGTGAGATTGTGCTCAGGTTTCTTATATTCATAAGAGGTACTATGAGTTGATGTAAATGGAATCTCCTAAACCTGCGGCTATTCTACCTGTTTTGGCTGTTTTGCTTGATGCTTTTTCCAATGCTTCACCTGTGCCTGATTCTCTGCCCCCTGCTCCTAAGAAGCCTGATAAGTTTTACAGGGTGCCTGAGGTTTGTTCTTTCCTATATAAAAGTCCTGCTGCTCACCCCTGTGTAGTGTCTGTGGCCTCTGATAAGCCATCTCAGTTGCTTCCCTCACCCAAGTTATTGCCTTCTGACAAGGACAGCAGAGCCATGGAAAGGTTGGGTAAGAAGGTTTACACTTCCGCTATCCTAGGTTTTAGGGCTATTAATTATCAGACCCATATGTCTAGGTTTGTATTGGCTGTTCTTTCTCAGGCCTGTCAACTTATTTCTGATTTTCCAGACTCTCAGAGAAAAACATCTGTTCTTTCCTTGCTAGGGACTTCCTCTCAAGTCATTCATCATTCTATTAAATGTTGTTATGATGCAGCAGATGCCTCTTCCAAGGCTGCTGTTTTTGGTTCAGTTATGAGTAGGTATTCTTGGCTAAGGCTTCAACCTCTACCTGATGATATTAAAGCTAAGTTGATGGATAATCTTCTGGATTCTACATGTTTGTTTAGGGAAGCTGCTGCTGGTTTGTTTAAGTCCCTTCAAGATAAGGGTAAGGCCTTGCAGGAGCTAAAACATGCATTTGTTACTCCTGTTCCTAAATTTCAGAGAAATTACCCCACTAAGCCTACCTTTGTTCATAGGTCATCCTGCCTTTCTACTAAAGGTAGGAAGAGTGGCAAATGAGCTCCTCCTGCTAAGGCTACTCAGTTTTCAGGGACTCCAAAGCCTTCTTTTCCAGACAAACCAGGTGCTGTGTGACTATCCATCTCTTCACAGCCACATTTCTCTTTCTCTTCCTCTGTGGCTTCAGATCACTCAGGATTATTGGATTCTATTGATCATTCATCAGGGGTACTTCATGGTGTGGAAATCCCATACTCCTTGTATGGGCATTACTCAACTTCCTCAGAAAAACTTCCCTTTTTCCCAGAGGTTCTTCAACATCTCTTGATTCAAGGTACTATTCAAGAGGTGCCTGTGTCCCAAAGGGGAAAAGGGTTCTACTCCAGACTGGTTTCTAGTGCCCAGAAAAGAGGGCACTTGGAGAGGTATTCTAGACCTCTCTCATCTAAACACTTTTCTAAAAGTGCCTTCCTTTTGGATGTTGTCCCTTCAGGTTCTGTTTCCTCTCTTGCTCCCTCAGGCCTCTATGGTGTCTCTGAGGGTCTATATTAAATGTTCGAAGTCTGAAAGCTTTGAATCTCATATGATCGATTCCATATGAGCAAAGTTTTGAAACATCAAATATACAATATAAACAAACTAAAAATAAAAAAACCTACCTGAATGCTCTGTGAGGGGGGGCAAGCCCCCCCTGCACCCCCCGCTACTTAAATATACCAACTCTGAGATCGCACTACATTGAAGTGAAGGTAAATATTCCCTACGGCGATCTCTGTTGTAATGTTTGATGTGTGAAAACTTCGCTCATATGATGTCGATCATATGAGATTCGAAGTTTTCAAACTTCGAACTTACAATATAGACCCATCCCGGAATCTCAAGGATGCTTATCTCCATATTCCGATCCATCTTCTTTTCAGGATGTTTTTGTGTTTCTCTGTTGTTTCCTGGCATTTTCAGTTCTCTGCGTTGCCCTTTGGCCTTTCTCCTGCCCCACAGGTGTTCATCAAATGCCTTGCTCCTGTGATTGCTTTTTACAGGCTTCAAGGGATCCAAATATTCTTTACTTAGATGAACGGTTAATTCAGGCTTCCTCTCCCGAGACCCTTTTGCAAAATCTTCATTTTGCCATTTCCCTTCTTCAGAGCCTGGGGTTCGTGATAGATTTCAAAATGCCTTCTCTGACTACTCAGGATCGTGTTTTTCTGGGCTGCAGGATTCAGATGGTGCCAATGCTTCATCCCTGTTCCCTCCAAAGGCTTTAACTCTCGTTTCTTTTTTTCACGGTCTTGTTCCACTGATTTCCATTATCACCAGGGAGCTTCTGAGAGCTCTGGGTTTCATGGCATTCACCATTCCAATGCTCCCTCTAGCCAAACGTCACATGACAACGTTTCAGTGGTTTCTGAAGTCAGTGTGGCTCCAACATGCATATCTCTAGACTTTGTAGTTCCTCTTCTTAATTGTCTCAGACAGGAACTTCACTGGTGGATTCAGCAGTTGTCTCTCAATCCAAGGATACCTTGTCATCCTCCTCTTCCCTCTCAAGAGTTGTTCACAAACACTTCAGACGTGTAATGGGGGAAGACACTTGACTCCCTAAAAGTACAGGGGGTGTGGTCACCTCGTCAGCAGAAGGAGCACATTAGTGTCAAAGAGATGAGAGCTCTTCTGCTGGCTCTTCAGGTCTTTCATCCTATTTTCTTTCCAGAGCCTCTCAAGGTTTTCACAGATAATACCACAGTGATGTGGTATATCAACAAATAGGGAGGAATGAGATCTTATCTTCTTTGCCAGTTGGTACTTCTGGTATGGGATCTTACTGTCAAATATCAAGTGACAGTGACTCTACAGGCATTTTTGTATCCCTTCTGGTCAAAATATTATGGCAGACACTCTGAGCAGATCCTTAGCTAAGTCCCATAAACGGATGCCTCATATGGGTGTGTTTCTGGACATTATCAACCAGTGGGGTACTCCTCAAGCAGATCTTTTTGCCTCCCATCTGAACAGACAACTTCCTCTATTTTGTGCCAGAGTCCCAGGTCCTCTGGTATGGAAGATGGACGCCCTCTCACTTTCTTGGAAGAGGATGTTTCTTTATGCATTCCCACCCCTTCTTCTCATTGTGAAAGTCCTGTTCAAAATTCAACAGGATGTTCCCAAAATCTCATTGGCCACGACAGCACTTGTTCCCTCTACTTCTGCATCTAGCCAAGGGCAATCATCACAAGTTACCTTACAGGGTGGGTCTAATCACACAAAGCAAAGGATCTCTCATCCATCCCCACCTGTTCACACTACAACTGACACTGTGGGTGATAGGATTTTGATTCCTCAGAGACAAATGTTTTCACAGGATATGCTGAAAGTCCTGCAGGAGGCAGGAAACCTACTACTAGGAAATCCTACTTATCCAAATGGAACAGGTTTTCTATTTGGTGTCTCTCTTGTAACATGGACCCACTTACTGTGGATATTCCTTTGATTCTGTCTTATTTGTGTGAGCTTCTCAATGCTGATTTGGCCTATTCTTCTATTAAGGCCCACGTATCAGCTATCTCTGCTTGTTTGCCTCCTCTAGCTTATAGAGTTGAGGTGAAACAATTTCTTAAAGGAGTCCTTAATATTAGACCTCCCAGGAAGCCTTTTCCTCCTCCCTGGGATCTTAACTTTATTTTGAAGCAGTTGATTCAGGCTCCTTTTAAGCCTGCTGCTTCAGCCTCCTTGCATCATTGTTCCTGGAAGAGTGTTCTTTTGTTAGCTCTTACTTCTGCCAGATGGGTGTCTGAGTTGCAGGACCTTATGGTTTGCCCTCCCTTTATGATCTTTCATAAGGACAGAGTGTCCTTGTACACTAACCCTTCTTTTATGCCTAAGGTGGTTAATGAGCTGTCCCTTAACCAGTCTGTTAATCTGCTTACCTTTTCTCCCTGTCCACAAGATGACAGTGAGAGAGTGCTGCATACTTTGGATGTGCATAGGCGACTCAGGGTTTATTTGGATAGAACTAAGGCTGTTAGAAAATCTGATCAGTTATTTGTTTTTCTTCATCCTAGATCTTTGGACTTGCTGTATCCAAGCAAACTATTTCTTCTTGGATTTCTAAGGCTATTTCCTTTTGCTACACTTTTCCTGTCAAAACCCTTCCTTCTTTAGTTAAGGCTCATTCAACTAGAGCTGTGGCTTCTTCTGGTGCTTTTCTCAAGGGCTTAGATACTAATTCTATGCTTGAAGCAACTATCTGGACTTCTGTGCATACCTTTACCAAGCACTGTAAATTGGAGGGTATCTGTAAAGCTAGAGCTGGTTTTGCTAGTGCTGTTCTTCATAGCTTTTTAGGGAATTTTCTGCTCCTTCTCCCCCCCCCCCCCAGTTTCCTCTTGAGCTTTGGCACTCTTCCATATGATAATGAATACTGCAACAGTGAATGTAAGGACATAGTACAATGGTGTACAATCTTGCCATAATGGTAGATGTCCTTGCCTTCACTGCTGCAGTATTCACCCCCTCCCTCCATCTTCCTAGTCTCTTGCCTTATTTGATGTACAGATTACCTCTTGAATTCCTTGGACTGGTTCCTACTAGGGCAATCAGTTCTGTTCATGGTAGGCCTGAACATCACCTTTATGCCCTATGCCACATAAGGAGTATTTGGGTGACATTCTGCATACCTTTTAAATAAGCAACAAGTATCCTTTGGTAGACTGCCCGGATATTCGGTATTCCTCAGCAGGGAATCCCATATGATAATGAATATTGCAGTATTGAAGGCAAGGACATTTACTGTTATGGTAAGATTTTACACAACTGTACTTTTCTTAAATTTCAAATAAGTATAATATTTAAAGAACTTATTAATTTATAGATAGAAATTTAAAGACACTGTGTCAAAACAGGTACATTCAGCATAGGCCTGATTTTACAGTCATTCATCAAAAACATTTTAAAAAAAACTTGTAATTTGTTCTCATGCTGGCAAAAGAGATTCTTGTAAACCCCAATAAACTTAAAAAAGAGTTGTATCAGTAAAGAGCAAATAAAATATGTTTAATGTGATAAGTATTATATCTTAATGTCCTATTTCCATGCCTGGGTATCCCACAGCAAAGAATAAACATTTATTTTACCAATTACCATTGTAGTAAAACTTCCAAAAAACTGACCAGTAAATTACAGACGACTCCACAATAACTTAATAAAAGCTAAAGCTGTGTTATTTGGTACTGTAGCTAAGTGTAAGAGTTTCCCAACAGCAGAACTGAACCATCACCCCTAATGTGTTTCCACTTGACATTGTACCTCACTTCAGACATCTTTGGTTTGAGCACATCTTTTGGGAACCTTAACAGATTATTTTGACAGTCTCCTGCCCAAGCACATCTGTCAATATAGTTCTTCATATTCTGTCTCCAATCTTCTGTCTCTGTCTTCCAACAAGATAGACTCTGGTAATGAGGACATCGTTCAACAACAGGATTATGTACTAATCATTATTATTATTATGATTATTATTACTATTATTATTACAGAAATTTCTTACAGATTGTTGCTCAGATTACTGAATTCAAAGATTCATATGTTCAAAGGAAATTAGTGGGCAATTACAAGCCTAGCAAAAACCCCCTATTTAAAAAGTTCATTTCAGCATCAAGAAGGGCAAGACAAGATTGTCCTGGGTTGAATTTGATGTTACAATTCCAATTATCTAGTTTACCTTCAAGGAGGTAATGGTGCTACTCTGCTTGACACATAGTGGAAATTTGTTCTGGAGTTGAGGGATACACTAGGATATGAATCTAGCACTCCGATGTGTCTTATCTGTAGATGAAGGTTTAGTTTACTTAATCACGTATTTGAGGTACCATCTGTTCTTTGAAGGAATAAGAGGGTTGGATCATATAAGTGAAATGCTAATAACTCTATGTTGTTCCATTTTGGGTTGTCAATCTCAGAGCTTCTCAGAGAAAGAGTAATACAGACTTTACAATGCTTGTTAGTGATAGAAAGGAGTAAGACAGACTTTACAATGCTTGTTAGTGATAGGAAGGAGTAAGACACACTTTACAATGCTTGTTAGTGGTAGGAAGGAGTAAGACTGACTTTACAATGCTTGTTAGTGATAGGAAGGAGTAAGACAGACTTTATACTGCTTGTTAGTGATAGGAAGGAGTAAGACAGACCTTACAATGCTTGTTAGTGATAGGAAGGAGTAAGACAGACTTTACAATGCTTGTTAGGGATAGGAATAAGACAGACTTTACAGTGCTTGTTAGTGATAGGAGTAAGACTGACTTTACAATGTTTGTTAGTGATAGGAAGGAGTAAGACAGACTTTATACTGTTTGTTAGGGATAGGAAGGAGTAAGACACACTTTACACTGTTTGTTAGGGATAGGAAGGTGTAAGACAGACTTTACAGTGCTTGTTAGTGATAGGAAGGAGTAAGACAGACTTTACAATGCTTGTTAGTGATAGGAAGGAGTAAGACAGACTTTACAGTGCTTGTTAGTGATAGGAAGGAGTAAGACAGACTTTATACTGCTTGTTAGTGATAAGAAGGAGTAAGACAGACTTTACACTGTTTGTTAGGGATAGGAAGGAGTAAGACAGACTTTACAGTGCTTGTTAGTGATAGGAAGGAGTAAGACAGACTTTACAATGCTTGTTAGTGATAGGAAGGAGTAAGACAGACTTTAAAGTGCTTGTTAGTGATAGGAAGGAGTATGACAGACTTTATACTGCTTGTTAGTGATAAGAAGGAGTAAGACAGACTTTACACTGTTTGTTAGGGATAGGAAGGAGTAAGACAGACTTTACAGTGCTTGTTAGTGATAGGAAGGAGTAAGACAGACTTTACAATGCTTGTTAGGGATAGGAAGGAGTAAGACAGACTTTACAATGCTTGTTAGTGATAGGAGTAAGACTGACTTTACAATGCTTGTTAGTGATAGGATGGAGTAAGACAGACTTTACAGTGCTTGTTAGTGATAGGATGGAGTAAGACAGACTTTATACTGCTTGTTAGGGATAGGAAGGAGTAAGACAGACTTTACACTGTTTGTTAGGGATAGGATGGAGTAAGACAGACTTTACAATGCTTATTAGGGATAGGAAGGAGTAAGACAGACTTTACAATGCTTGTTAGGGATAGGAGTAAGACTGACTTTACAATGCTTGTTAGTGATAGGATGGAGTAAGACAGACTTTATACTGCTTGTTAGTGATAGGAAGGAGAAAGACAGACTTTACAATGCTTGTTAGGGAAAGGAAGGAGTAAGACAGACTTTACAGTGCTTGTTAGTGATAGGAAGGAGTAAGACTGACTTTACACTGTTTGTTAGGGATAGGAAGGAGTAAGACAGACTTTACAGTGCTTGTTAGTGATAGGATGGAGTAAGACAGACTTTATACTGCTTGTTAGGGATAGGAAGGAGTAAGACAGACTTTACACTGTTTGTTAGGGATAGGAAGGAGTAAGACAGACTTTATACTGTTTGTTAGTGATAGGAAGGAGTAAGACAGACTTTATACTGCTTGTTAGGGATAGGAAGGAGTAAGACAGACTTTACAGTGCTTGTTAGTGATAGGATGGAGTAAGACAGACTTTATACTGCTTGTTAGGGATAGGAAGGAGTAAGACAGACTTTACACTGTTTGTTAGTGATAGGAAGGAGTAAGACAGACTTTATACTGTTTGTTAGTGATAGGAAGGAGTAAGACAGACTTTACACTGTTTGTTAGGGATAGGAAGGAGTAAGACAGACTTTACAGTGCTTGTTAGTGATAGCTCTTTCTTCTGTGGTGCGGAGACATTAGAGTAATAATAATATGGTAAGGGAGGTTTGGGGGAAGTGATAACCCCTACCCCTTCAAAAAATGCTAATTTCATATGTAGATTTGCGTGTATTGTCATGAGTTGAGGAACATATTTCACACATTACTGTGTACCTCGTCACATGTAATACAAGTGATCTTTGATTATTTCAAGCTGATGTAGTAGAACCTATAAAACCTACTTCTTCATCCAAGGCTTACAGGCTTCAAATGATTTTAAACTCAGAATTATATCTTCCCTCCCTCTTTCTCTCTCTCTGACTTACTCACTCCAGAAATACTTTTCATATGTCTTCCATGCTTTAGGCTATTCTCTCTTAAATTCGGCCACTTTCATAGATTTGTTGGTTCCGCCTCATGACAGATATAATACAGAATTTGCCTGTACTTACTATATATAGGGATACAGCCATGGATTTTGCTCAGGTGACTCAAGTTTGACTAGTACCTTGCGCACTTGAAGGTGCATCTCTCCTGGGGGGAGCACACTGAGTGGAGCTCTTATTGAGCCTTGGTAGAAGCCAGATCTTAGGTATTTTGAAGATGATAAATTTGTCCAGTATTATAATTAGATCATTTGAAGCCAATTCTTCATTCAGTTACATAATGCATCAGTGAATGGCAAACTGTCACGTTTCAGACCACCAAAACAAAATGAAAATCAACAGTACCCTAAAAGCAAGACTCCCCTGATACTACTACAAAATAGTTTTCTCTTTCTCTTCATCTTTATATTTATCTATAACTATAACCATGTTAAGAGCTTCTGCACCATAACAGTTTATGGGCTGGATTTCTCTGAAACATCTTTAAAATCTACTATCTACATCTGGGAAGCTATCTAAACACTGTATGTTATATCTGTTATCATCAGTAAATTAATAAATCCTGATGAAGAGCTCCTGTTCATAGGTTCATAGGTAGGTACTAAGCTATTGGCCCAAGGACCTAAGTAAGCCTAGCCAACAAGGTTCCCTGGCTTACGCCACCCAAGAAAGTTATTTTCACGTGCCTCTGTCGAGCAGAGCCACAGAAGTAATCCCCGGGGTGTATTTCCTATTTCCCATCCACTTATCAAGATTTTTCTTGAAGAGTGCTAATGAGGAACTTTGCTTGACATAGATGGGTAGCTTGTTGCAGAGTATGGGAAGTCTCTGGGACAGGAATCTATCCCTCCAGCATGTCCTGTTTATTATGGTGACAAGGTTTAGGTCCCTAGAGCATGTAGCTCAGAGGGATTGGGATTTCTTTAGGTGTAGCATGTCCAACAGCTCTGGGTTTGACATAGTTTTATATGTTAGGCAGAGATCACCTTGGAGTAGGCGATATGCTACAAAGTAAAGCTGGAATTTTTTGAGACGGTCAGTGTTAGCCTGAAAGCTTGAGTAATTGCAAAACCTGTGCTAGTCCAACAAAAATATTACATCACCTGAGCATTCAAATGGTTTTGAGCTCAGTCTGACAAATTTCATTACTCTGGGTCGGGATTTCAACCTGCAGATTTAATTGCTATTCCTAATATATTTTTAAAAGGCATCTACATAGTCTTTTCAACAACTACTTTGAATAACAACAAAGGATTTCACATTCTCACGGCAAAAGCAGAGACACGGTTAATCATGTCAGGAAGTTAAATAGCTTCTGAGAAGAAAAAAATACTTATTAACAATCAGTCTTACCATAAAGAATAAAAAGCAAGCACAACCTCATTGCCCACCATCAGAGCTGGACTTATCTTTCACACCTTGTCAAACTACTCTTGCCACACAGCAGGCCACACCTCATAAGGGCCTCTTTACCTCTAGCCTTACTTTCTCTTTCAACTATTAACACCTCTTAACCCAGTCATCACCACCCCCCTGCCTTGGCCTGACTTTCATTACCCCATAGCATTTCCATCATGATGTAAACCTGAAATATAACATATGAAACTGTAAAATGTGGATGTATTTCATAATTGTTGCTATATCTACTAATTGTTCCTGCACAGATTTAGTTATATACTGTTTCTATCTGTTCTGTTTTTGATACATACACCTTATTGCCTCTCCATTCCACTTTTTCTTCATTGTGATTTTTTTCTCCTGGGTAGTACCTTAAAATTGTCAGCTGTTATTTGTGTATTACCCCACTAAACAAATGTAAAATAAAATAAATAAAAATAAAATGAATCAGTATTGCAAAAAATAATTACTTGTATACTGTAAAAATAGTTGTAATTTCAATGAGGAGGGACCCTAATTACTGAAGTGTAACAGCCAGGTGAATGCAAGGACTGCTTAGACACTGAACTGTCTTCTGGATATTTATTTCTTGTTAGCGATTTAGGTTTGCAAGAAGAAACAATAGTTACTGAACTGTACCTCATCCCTCATCCCTCTTTCCTATCCAAGTCTCCAAAAAAGGTAATTGGAACACAGATAATGTCATCTAACATCATGACAATTAAGCTTGGGAAAGAATATGTCTTAGTGATTAATGTTACTGTTCTACCCTTCCAGGGTTTAGTCTTGACTACCACTTAAACAACTGTGTAGAGTTTGAATTATCTTTTTTAATTTGCTTATATTTGTTAACTAACATGAATACTAATCTCAATGGACCATTTTTAGGCCAGCCAGGATAAGGCATAGACACATTCTAGAGCTAGGCAAACAAATAATGTCTGCAAAGCGTGACCCTTGATAGCCAATAAAAATAGGAGTAACAGTGCTTAGTTGTGAAAAAAAAATACAAAGTCATACAAAAAGAAATTCAGACTAAAATGAGAAAAGAAAAAAAGTATTTCCTTGGATTTTCTCTAGGTAGTCAGATTTCTTTCTACATCCTAAAATATGCCTACTAAATGTATTAACCTAAATCTGCGTATATGTCACAGGCATGTAATTGTGTATGCATGCACACATACACACATATTCTGTTGAATGCCATTTCTTCGACAAATGCAGGGGGTATGGTTTGATGTCGACAGTATGGATAACCAAGTGGTGTAAATGTCAGTGGTATGTAACATCGGGCCAGGTTAAGTTGGGTCAGAGGGATGAGAGTGTTTGTGCAAGTGTGCGGTAGGATTAGGGTTGACGATGAGTGAAGGATAGGTTTTGTATGCTCAGACTCACTTCACTCCCATACCCTGCAATATCCCTCCCAACCCATCTTATACTACATTTAAACATGGCTATTTCTGTCCATTCATTCAGTCTGCCAATCTCTGCTAGCCACTTCAACCATCACCTTTCTTCTTAGAAATTCATCATTATTACATCATCATAACTAACCACTCCTACTGCACTCGCTACTCATTATTTCTCCTCCCACATCACTCTTCCACTGCCGATGCACTTCATATCATCCACTATCTTTTCTAAGATATATATATATATATATATATATATATATATATATATATATATATATATATATATATATATATATATATATATATATATATATATATATATATATATATATATATATTATCTGTATACATAACTCTGTACAACTCTTAGGAGCTTCATAACCTGTGTAATCTTTTAATTCCCCTTTTTTATAACCACCATAGAAACTTATACGCTCCTGTGTTCTTCCCACCCTGTAACCCCCTCCCTAGCTTCTCACCCTTTGCTCTTTTCAGCAGCATTCTCTCCATACTGTACTTATCCACTCTCCTCATACCCAATCAGAAGTTAGCTCCATCCTTATCCAATCATCTCATTTACCTTCGCTCACTTCCCGCCCCCAATTCCCCAACATGCACTCTTCTACTTGAAGATTCCCATCTTTTCTTCACCTGGTAAACACCCATTAAAGGAATCATAGGATCATAGGAGGTTACTAGGCTAACGGCCTTGGGGCCCTTACAAGCCTAGCCAAGAGTTTATTCCCAAAAAGAAACCTCAGTCAGCACCTGTCACCCCTACCAATGAATACTGCTTTCTTCCCTCGTTCTCTACATTCACTGGATCTTAAAGCCTGTACTGCACTCACTTTACATTAGGAATTCCTATAACCAGGACATACACTTCACATTCTCCTGATGATATCAGTTATTTCCTTTCAACCATCACACAAAACCTTACAGCAATTATCTGACTGCCACTGCCTCCATATATCTGACTACATTAATACCCACATACATGCTAACTACCCCTACCCCTTTAGACATTCACATCCCACATATGCCAGCACCCAGCTTACATCAGATATATCAGGGCCCCAATACCTCATCATATCTAATTTTGGTAAAAACAAAACAGTTTTAAACCAAACTGTACATTCCAAAAGCAATATTCAAATTTAGTCCCATTGTCTTTATACCTCTGCTAACAGGCAACACTGAGCCCAATCCAGGACTGCTTAACAATAATGCCTTAACTCAAACCAATAAACAGCATCATATTACCTGCTCCCTCTTTAACACCCATGGCAACAAGAACAAAAGTGACCAAATCAGTGCATCTACCATACAACATAATCTTGTCATTATAACTATTACAGAAACGTTGCTGAAATGTGAGGGTCTATATTACATATTCGAATGCTTAAATGTTCGAATCGCTAAAGGTTGACCTTTACTGATCGAACATTTAAATGTTCAAATATAAATAAAAATTTAAAAAAAAAAACTAAAGGGTGTAAGCAGGGGAGCAAGCCCCCCCCCTGCACCCCCCACTCCCCCGCTACTTAAATATACCAATACCAAGATCGCGCTACAGTGTAGGGAATGGGAAATTTTCCATTTCCACAGTGTAGCATACTTAAGTGCGATCTTGGAGTTGGTATATTTAAGTAGTGGGGTAGTGCAGGCTTGCCCTGCTTAAACCCTTTCCTTTTTTTTTTTTTTTAATATTTTTTTTTTACATATTCGAACATTTGAATGTTTGAGCACTAAAAGTCGACCTTTAGCGATTCGAACATTTAAGCATTCTAATATGTAATATAGACCCAAATTTGAAACCCCTAGTCTTCACTACCTCATACCAAACTATTCATACTTACAAGATTACAGACCCAACAGAAAAACCCAGGGGAGGAGCATTAATACTCTTCAAAGACATCCCCATCCCCACAATCATTGCACAAGCTAACAGCTCAGAGTCAGACCCGAAATGGATCCTTTAAAATTTTCCAACAAACAACCAAAATCCCCTTGTTATAGGCAGTGCATACCTACCTCCCACAAACTCACTACCAAAATTCAATACTCTCATCCAAAAATATATCATAAGCTCCCAAAAACTATCCTAATCTTTCTTAGAGACTTCAACCTTAATTTCTTAGAGCCAAAGGCCATTGACACAGCAGAACTCCTGGCCAGCCTAAGTCTTACCCAAATCAACTCTGAAGCCACTAGACCAAACCTTCAGTTCAACAGGTACACCTTACTAGATCTTGAAATAACTAATAATCCTACAATGATATCTAACTTCACCATACATGCTCCCACCTTCAGTGATCACTGTCCCATAACTTTCTCAGTACATAATCTAACATTAAAATATAAACCTAAACTTATCACCTTCAGACCCAAAACCATTCAGAATGTCACTAATCTTAAAAAACACTTCACCGCCCTTGATTTGTCTCACTTACTTCCCATAAAAGACCCCCCACATATAATCTCAGGTGTATCTCTCCATCTCAATCCACCTTACTAACTCCAAAAACTAAGCTTTACTGCACTGACTGTGCATTCTTCATCTTAGCAACCAAACTCTGGGACTCCATTCCTCTTTCAATCTGAGACATCCAAAAGTACTCGGACTTCAGACAACAGCTCAAGGAACACCTCTTCACCCAAGCAGAGTGCAGCTGCACTCACACAGGTCATGTTACATGAACCTTGCAGCTCTCTCACACCCCTTTATCCCTGTTTCTTCCTCCCTTATCTCATCTCGTATCCCCTTTAGTTTCTGCCTCTCATTCTTCCTACTTGATTCTTCTCTTTGCATCTCTCTCGCGTTTCTCCTTCCTACTTGATTCTTCTCTTTGCATCTCTCTCGCGTTTCTCCTTCCTACTTGATTCTTCTCTTTGCATCTCCCTCACGTTTCTCCTTCCTACTTGATTCTTCTCTTTGCATCTCTCTCACGTTTCTCCTTCCTACTTGATTCTTCTCTTTGCATCTCTATCACGTTTCTCCTTCCTACTTGATTCTTCTCTTTGCATCTCTCTCACGTTTCTCCTTCCTACTTGATTCTTCTCTTTGCATCTCTCTCACGTTTCTCCTTCCTACTTGATTCTTCTCTTTGCATCTCTCTCACGCTTTCTCCTTCCTACTTGATTCTTCTCTTTGCATCTCTCTCACGTTTCTCCTTCCTACTTGATTCTTCTCTTTGCATCTCTCTCATGTTTCTCCTTCCTACTTGATTCTTTTTGCTTCTCTCACGTTTCTCCTTCCTACTTGCTTCTTCTCTTTGCATCTCTCTCACGTTTCTCCTTCCTACTTGCTTCTTCTCTTTGCATCTCTCTCACCTTTCTCCTTTCTTCTACTCTTCCCTCTGCATGTCTCTCACACCTTTTTTCTGCCTTCTCCTCATAGTATCCTTTGCTACAAATATTCTCAATTGCCTCTTCTAATGTCTTCATACCTCTCTATATATAATGATATGCTGCTATCCGCATCACATTAGCCATCTCAGTCATTATGGCTACATCTTATTCATAAACCTCTGATAAGCATAATTCCATTTTTCCATCCATGTTTTGACATTGTTAACTGCTTCATGAACTAAATTTTGTAACATATTCCTGCATCTGGAAATATGTATTTATATTTGTTTTTTTTTAGCATATCCATGTATCTGTAAATATGTTTTGTTCATTTCTTATGTGATCCTATTCACCCGGGGTGTGCCTGCAAATGGTCCATTGAGATCAGTACACTACTCCAGTAAACAAATATAAGTAAATAAATAATCAGGATGCAAAGAAACAAGAAAGGCATGAAATGACTCTGGGAGACTGTTCTCCCAGCCAGAATACATTGGCAGTTCATGACTGGTCCATACAGTGAGACAACCTGAGGAATTTATTGATTCTGAAAGGGTCTATGTTATATAATCAAATGTCCAAAATGTCGAATACCATATGGTTGAGACCATATGGTCGGCATTTGGAAGTTTGAATATATAATAAAAAAAAAAGAAAAAGAAAAACACACCTTAACAGTGCAAGCAGGGGGGGCAAGCCCCCCCTTCACCCCCCCAGACCCCCCCTACTTAAATATACCAACTCCAAGACTGCACTTCAGTGCAGTAAATGGAAATTCCCCCATTCTGCACCATACAGCACCGTTAAAAATCAATTTTTGAACACTTGAAATGTCAAACATATGGTCTCGACCATATGATGTTCGACATTTCCAGCGTTCGAAGATTTGACATAGACCCTTCTGAAACTATATGTAGATGCTTATCCATCACAGAAAGTTCTCCAACAGCCTTATCTCATGAAAGGGACCTTTCCCAAGTTATTTCCTTAATTTTCAAACTGGTAGTATCCCCAAATCATTTGGGAAAGTGATGGGCCAGCAACAGGGCATATGGGGTAGTACTACCAAATGTCAGCATTGAATTAGGAAGACAAAATCAGGAAGAAAAGGCCCACTGAATTATGCATGAACCTAATCTTTTTCCATGTTTAGTAGTGACTTTTGCCTAATGGCTGTTAGTGATTTTGTTATTCCTTATAGGAATCCAAACTGACATTTATATGTTAAAATTCAAAGACAATCTGTTGGCCTTTTGATTGTGGCATGGCTTTTTAAAACAGACATTTTCAAGCGCTGGAAAGTTATTTATCCAATAAAGTGGACTCATACCTATCTGAATCTTTCCTGGCCTTTGACTTTTTGTTAATCTGTCTGCAGATAATCACAGCCATTTGTTAGTACACTGATGTATGTGCTATAGACATTCATTATAAGTACTGACAATGTGTGTGGCTCTTTTGTGATAAACCAAACTTAATGAGTTGCAGTGACTTAAATCAGCTCCAAGACCATATCAATGACAGTAAAGAAAGCTGACAATTTGAAACTGTCAATGAGTAACTTCTTTTATTTACTAGAAAGAAGTGTAAAACAAAATGAAAACTTTGTTAGAATATAAATAAAAATGCTGGTTACTAGAATATAAATAAAAATGCTGGTTACTAAATGAAAACTTCATTTTAAGGTTTCATATAGTCACAAGCATTTTCCTTCTACAAAAACGAAGAACTGAAATAAAACATTACAATATCACTGACTATGGGTGCTTCAGAAAGAAGGTTGTGCAGCAGCCCTTCTTCAAGTTTTAACACAGAGAGACCATGTGCTAGTACTGAGACAAGGTATATGATCCCTGGGTTCAGCATTTTGTTCTGATTCAGGAGTACAGTAATGCAATGGTCACCTTTTTGATATAGTGCTTGCCGTTTGTCTCCTCTGAAATGATGGTTATCCACCTGCTGGCTTAAGGTAAAAACTATGGTGCACCTGTTTTATTATTGCTAGAGAGAAGTTTCTCTGTTCTCCTACCTACAGCCTGTTATTCATTATGAAGTCTTACGTGCTAGTCCATGCATGTAGGTGCGTGCATGAATGGGTGTGCCTTCTTTGAAGGTTGGGCATCAGGCTGGCAACTCAGCACTGTAAAAATCCACTGCCAATCATTAGCAGACTGGAGTTCTGCTGCAGCAACCCCTAAACGGGAAAAGCTGAAAGAAGACTACTACGCACTAGTAACTACTAAAATTTCCTTGAAGAATTGAGAAAATTCATATAGTAAAATCTGTCACTTTGCATTACCCCATTGTAGAATGGATCATTCTTTTCTAACTGGATAAATCCACTAGATACAACTGCTCCTTTTCAGGAGTAGCTTGGATATAGTGAGTGGTTAAATTGTTTTCTCAGAGCAAGCAAATGAAGGCCAAGAGACTCAAGCCCTAGGTTAGAGCATAAAGGTGGCAACTAATCACATTCAACAGCATCCTTGGTTCTAGCAATCTCTTCCTGTTGCCTACTCTTCTGGTTCTTACCTGAAAGCACCATGATTAATAAGAATCTGGTTCTTTCCCCCGACTAAGGAATCAATTGACATTTCTCCTTCCAGACCCATGACTAAGGGGGCTTAGTTACCTCTTCTTTGCAAGTTATATAATGCTGTTGCTGCCTAGCTGTACTAATCCAGTATGCTGTCTTAAATGAGTACTAATCCAGTGTACTTCCCTACAGGAGTACTAATCCAGTGTACTGTCCTACAGGAGTATTAATCCAGTGTACTGTCCTACAGGAGTACTAATCCAGTATGCTGTCCTACAGGAGTATTAGTCCATAGTACTGTCCTACAGGAGTACTAATCCAATGCACTGTCCAACAGGAGTACTAACCAAGCATGTTCACAGGGTATTGTGAGATTCAGTTGGTATGTTGGCATATCAGCCACCAGTGTCTCACCCAACTGTTTTGTACTAAACCTGTTATCTTTTTGAAGACTGGTAGAGATGGGCGAAGGCTGCCAGTCTAGCCAAATAGAATTTGATACATAATTCTGCCATTTTTAAATATAAATGTAAAATACAGGCTTGTGACTTAAATGTAAAGAAATGCTGTTTCAACAATGCAGCAACATTGCCATCTGTTGTAAGGAAAACTAAGGCAATCATTTCAAATGTTCTTTGAAATTAAAATTATGTTTTGTATGTTCTTTGATCTCCAGAGCTTGGAGCCATTTGGTCTGGGTTATCACATTCTTTCTATTGTTTTAACTTAAGGAATAATTACTAGAGTGTACATGTGAAATGTCTTTTATTGTTGTAGTTTCCTGAGCATGTGTTAGATTGTTAAATAATGTAGCATGTTGGTCTGGGAACTCCAGGAAGTGTAAAAAGATGATGTAATGTTTATCAAAACTGCAATAGCAATTTAAACAGTGAGAACCAGAGATTATTAAGCATTTTGATTTGGGACATCTAACTCACTGCCTTGGTCTATGTAAGTAAGTTATCTCAGAAGTATGCTTTCATGTAGAAATAGCTAGGACTATAAAGATTAGACTAAGTGTTTTTCTGTTATGTTAGAACTGTACTACTGATTTATTTTAAGTTTCTGTGTGATCTCTGAACTCCTGAACAGCACTGTGGTGTAGTAGTATTGTTTTTAGTATTTATTATTAAATATTTTAAAACCTTTTACCTGTGGCTGGTTTATGTAGTGATAAGTTAATTTCTAGAGTACATCACATATTTATAGAGTTTACTGTGTAAGCCACTCCTATAGCTTTAGCAATGTTCTATACTACCAATTGGATAATAATATTGCACAGTAATAATTGGACACCCTTTTAAGGGCCTTTGGGTAGCTGATAATTATTAGCTGGTGGTGGCAGTAATTACTACTGTATATTTTGGGTAAAGGGGCACAGATGGAGTATCTGTGTCAGTCTTTCCCAGGAGTGTCTGTGAAGTTGTATAAATACTTATCTTAAAGTATGTGTGTGTGTGTGTGTGTGTGTGTGTGTGTGTGTGTGTGTGTGTGTGTGTGTGTGCGTCAGCTACTTGGGCAAGGACACAAAGCACTGGTTGAGCAGAGAGGGTACTGGAGGTTAGCTTGCCAGCTAGGCTGAGATCTGGACCCTATAGCTGTGCCAGTGAGGAGTCCTATTGGGGACCTGGGGAGCAAGGGAGCAACCAGCCCCAGACTGACTGTGATCTCTGTGTGCACTTTAGGGAAATTGTACTTTACTGTGTGTATTTGTTATCCCTTTCTCCTATATGAGACGCCCTCTCTGGTGTTAGTGGTGAGGACTGAGGCTCCTTGATTGCTGGGCCAGGGCACAGCCATCACATCTCTGTTTTTTTTTTTTTTTGGTCTTTACTAACATAACCATCTAGCCGTATAAACACATGAGTGACATTATCAGTGCTACCCCTCCTTTCCAGGGAAGAATACCTTCAGATAAAGTACAGTTGTGTACACTTACCATAAATGTAGATGTTCAAGTGTATTCACTGTTGCAGACCTAACTTGTAGCATTTCCCACTGTGGAAGCCCTTGGCCAGCCTAATTGCCAGACTAAAAATGTTCCCTCCTCCTACAACTGGTGGGCATTCTAACCTGATATCAGTACGCTGGAGTATAAGTGGAGTCTGCCAACATCATGACCTCAGTTATCTTCTTACCCCTCAGAGTCCAGATCCCCCTCAACAGGAGCAGAAGGTCAAGGTCAGATGGCTAGAGCAGGGATCCCTAGGCAGGCAAGAGTCAAGAGCAGGAGTCCTAGGTTAATAGGAAATAGTAGCACCCTACCCTGTAGGCAAGATGGGAAAGAGGGAGGGAAAGAGGACTGGAATGACGACTACAGTAGTACGTCAATATTCATAACAAGCGTACACAACTGTACTATGTTCTTCGTGTTTCACTGTTGCAGTCCTAACTTGTCGGATGATTCCCAAAGCTGAAAAGAGGGGAGGATGGTAAAGTAAGGTGAGGAGATGAAGTTTTGTAGGGTAAGAGAGGCAAGTCCTGCTTTCGACTTCAAGAAGGCTGACAGTAATAGTGCATGGTGAAAACCAGTTGGCAACCTCCAATAACTCTTGGTAGGTACGCTCTTCAGAAAGACAGTAGAAGATCTAGTTGTCCTAGTGGAATGGGCCCTTGCAGCTTCAGGTGTGTTCCTTCCATGATGCTTGTAACAAAATGGTGGTACAGTGAGAGATCCTTTTGGAAATGGTCTGCTTTCCTTCAGTGCTGCTAGCAAATTGGACAGATATTTTGATGGCTTTTGTTCTGTCCAGTTTTGTTTTAGAAATGCAGAATTCCCTTCCCCCTATTGTGTGGGTTTGGAGAGAAGATAAGCAGATGTGTTGCTAGATATAAAGAGGCATCAGTCACCACATTGGGCCTAAAGGAAGGATTAGTCCTGACAGAGGGACTCTGTCAGGATGGACAATGATAAAAGGTTCCACTGCTAAGAGAGCCTGGAGTTTCTGAAACTCTCCTAGATGAAGAGATAGCTAGCAATCAGGCGGACCTCCACACCAGGAGTTTTAAAACTGAAGGAAGTGTAAGCCTTTCTAGGACAAAGGTTAGGATTCAGGGTGGTAAATGAAGTCTCCTGAGAGATATGATGTGGATGATCCCTATAAGGAACTGTTTGACCAGCAGATGAAAGAAGATGGGGTGTGAGCAGGAAAGTAGGCTGAAATAGCTAAAACCTGAATATTGAACCATGAGTAAGAAAGGTTTTTGTCCAAGAGATTTTCCAAATAGGACCAGTTGACAGGGATCTTGGCCCTGATGGGATCCTGATTAGACTGTGCACACCAAGCTGGAAAACCATTCCATTTTCTTGCACAGGGTTTCCTGGAACTAGGCTTCCTGGTTTTCCCTAGGGTGTCCTGCCCCTGCTTATTTGGGATGGAGGCCCTGCATGGGTTAGAATATCCTTCAAGCTGATAGATTGAGGTTTAAGGTATCCTCCAAGCTGACAGGTAGAGGGCTTGCAGGTTGAGAGTATAAAGTGTCCCTTGTTCTGAGTGAGAAGGTAAAGAGTCTGAGGTAATATCCAAGGATAGTATTAGTTAGGCTAAAAGAAAACAGTGCCAGCGTTGCCTGGGCATTCGTCTCAGATTTTTTGGAGAACCCTGGGATGTAGGGGGAATTGGTGGGAAAGCATAAATGAATAGGGCTCTCCATGCAAATGAGAAAGCATCTGTTTTCCAGACGAAAAGGGCCTTATTCCTGGAACAGAACCTTTTCAATTGTATGTTTTTCCTGGTAGTGAAGAGGTCCATCTGTGGGGTTCCCCAATCCTCAGCTATGCTGAGAGTGATCTCCAAATGTAGCTGCCACTTGTGGGTTTCTACAGGCATTTTCTGAGTTTGTCTGCCCATTGGTTAAGCACACCCTGAAGGAATTAAGCCAACAGGTGTCATTCCATGGAGTGAGCTGTGACCCAACAACATAGCTAGGTGTCAAGTTGGCCAGGAATGGGTTTCCCTTTGTTTTTGTACCACATGACTGTGCTATTGTCTGTATCCACAACTAGCACTCCTGGTTTTAATTTTTCTCTGAATACTAGTAAAGCCCTTTGTGCTGTCAGACGTTCCTTTAAGTTTATGTGCTTATTCACTTCCTTTGGGACTGTAACTTTTTGAAGAGTGCTCTTCAAGCTGTCTCTGAGACATCTGTGGTGGAGTTTGTTGCAAAGCAGAATGGTAGGTCTGGATTTACAGTGCAGGCCTTGGTACACAGTGGAAATTTGCCTTTTAGGCCAGGTATCAGCCTTATTTTGGCCATTGGTGGTTGTGTCTATGCTGGCTCCACACATTTTTGAGGTACCACTGAAATTTCCTCATGTGCAGCCTGGCCAGGGGAATCATGAGAATGAAAGAGGCCATATAATCCCAATGTGTGGAGAAACTCTCTGGCTGTAAGAAGGTTGCTCTCCATAATTGTTTGAAATCTATTGGCAAGGAAGGATACCCTGTCTGGAGGCAAGAAGATGTTTTGAAGGGTAGAGTCTAGTAGGGCCCCCTTTAAACAGATTCTGGTTGTGAGTAGAGTTTGGGATTCTTGGTGACTTCTGGTGAATCCCAGGAAAGGAGATATGGACTGGGTGGACGTCAAGTCTGTGCTGAGTAGTGCCAGGCTTGTAGACCGAGGGAGGCAATCCTCCAGGTAGGGGTAAATTTGTACCTCTTGTTTTTAGCAGTAGGCAATGAGTGGAGCTATGCATTTTGTGATTATCCTGGCAGCATTAGACTAGACAAAGGGCAGAGCATAAAACTGTAAATGTTTGGGACTCGCTAAAAAGATCAAGAATCCTCAGTTTGATCCTTCTATGGGAATATGCAAGAATACATGCTTATAGAACTGGAGTCCCCCTGAAAGACTTTGGGGAAAAAACATGGGTAAGAGTTAGTGAAGGGTCAGCATTCTGAATTTGGGAACCTCCAGGAATAAGTAGAAGACCTTGAACAATGTTGAGGAAAAGCCCCTTCCTATTTGATGTAGAGGGACTGCTTCCACTGAGGTCTGTACACTTAGTGTTTCCATATGTGAAAGAACTTCTACTTATTTTGGGATGGTGTTACAACTGGGAAGTCTGACTGCTTTGGAGGTGTATAGTTCTGAGGTGATATCCCCTGGAAAAGATATTTAGCACTCATTCGTCTGAAAAAAAAATGAAAGGCCAAGTTTTCTGAATAGTACCAGTCTTTCTTCAAGTTTGAGAAGAGGTCTGAGGGGTGTGGCCAAGAAAGAGTCACAACTGCTCTCTACTAAGGACCTGTGGGATGTAAGTCCCTCGTATTGAGGAAGTAGAGTGCCTTTGCCTGGGTTCCTGGTGCTGATTGTGGTCCCCTTCCCTGTGGGCTTCTCCTCGACCTTTGGGTTGGGAAGGAAATGCCCAGTGCTTAGTGGGATAGTTCCTACTAAAATGTGGGGGCTGAACCTGCAAGAAATTTTTGGCTGCCTGCATTGACTTAGCTTTGTCCTTCATTTTTTGAGCACAGATTGTGCTTTAGGGCCGAAGAGAAATTCCTTATCCAAGAGAGCATCCAGAAGATTAGATTTAACATGCTCCAGAAGGGCTTGTTCCCTTAGCCATGTGTGCCTCCCAATGATAGACCCAGTGGCTGCAGCCCTGCTAGTAGCCTCCAAAGCATCAAATCCGCAGTGTAAGGAATGCTTGACCACTTGTGAGGTGGAGCTGCAAATGTCCAGTAAGTCTTTAGGTAAGCTCTTATTTTCAGTGATCAAAAGCTTTTGTCTCATCTGTTTCAGTAGTGTTTCTTGGTGTTTTATTGTGTAGAACTGGCAGTTTAATGCCCTCATAGATAGAGTGGCAGAAGTGCACACTTTTTTTCCAAATCTATAAAGGGCTCTGCTCTCTTTATCATTGGGTAGGGGGGGTTCTGAATGTGCTGGCTCTGGCATCCTTGGGTCCAGGAATGAAAACCTCTGGGTCTGCTGAAGGTTTTTTTAAAAGGTGCTTATGTGAATCCTTAACCCTGTAGAATCTGTCAGATTTCCTGGGTGTGGGAGGAAGGAAATCTGGTTCCAAAGAGGATTCTTGGAAAACATCATCAACCACCTCAAAAGCTGAAGGAACAGCCAGGGGGTTGTGTTATGGGAATTGGAGAAATTTCCTGACTCTTTTCTTTGGGGATAGTCCTGCTCTTCCCAATGAAAATGATCCTCCAGTGAGTGTAAAGTTTCCCCAAAGGATAGATCCTCAGGAGGGAAGGCAGAAGGCAGTTTCCTCTGAATCACACTCCTCAAAGGGTGCCAAAGAAGTATCTTTTTCAAAGACTGAGGCCTCTAGGTCTGAGTCCTGCGTAGTCTCAAACGGATCAGTAAGAACCCCCGGGGATTGGATCTCTTTTCCCTTTTCCTGAGGAAAGTTCGGGGGGGGGGATGTCTGCCCTAACCAGGGAAAGAAGATGCTCTGCCAGTTTAACCAATTCCTGTTGCTAGGCCTGAGACTGTGAGCTGGTAGGGCTGGAATGGAAAGAAGATGGCTTCCTAGGAGTAGCCTTTTGTTTAGGGCAGGAAATGTTGAAAGCATGGACGCCTGACTACCTAAGAGTTTTAGTGGTAGTGCTGTGTTGGTCAGAAGCCGAGGCCTGCAAAGTGGTCTTGGAAACAACAGACGAATGTCGATCTATGACTGGTGTTGATGTTGAGGGTCCTGATGACATATCTTACTCCAAAAGAGTCTTAATAGATGCCTTCTCCACCACCTCGGTTGTGGAAAGGGGCTGTAAAAGTGCCTCACTGACTTCTTCAGTAACCAGTCTTGGAGGACTAGCAGATGGCGAATGGATGTCTTCAGTAGGCCTGAGCTTGGGCTGTTAGATTTTGGAAGACTGACGTCAGGAAGAGTAATGGATGCCATAACATGTGGAGAACTTGAGGACTCGTTAATGAACTTTAGCTAAAATATCTGCCCTACACTGAATAGTTCTGGAATTTAATCAGGTGTAGAAACGACAGTTAGGGATGTCATGGTCTGGGCCCAAACAGGTAACACAGGAGTGGAAGTCTCGGTGTGGGATTTGTTTACCACAATGGAGACAGTTGTTAACTTTCTCTGACATTAGTTAGCAAAAAGGAAAAATTCCCCAACGGGGTACTTAGCTTTCTGAAGTTTTCACTCTGGCGCGGACCAACTGACTCACATACTGGATGTCTGCTTCAGGCTCCAACGGCAAGAAAAAACTGAGGTCATCATGTTGGTGGACTCCACTTATACCCCAATGTACTGATGTCAGGTTAGGGTGTCGACGGTCGTAGGAGGAAACATTTTTACTCTGGTAGTCAGGTCAGACAAAGGCTTCCATGGCAGGAAATCCCACAAGTCAGGACTGCAACAGTGAAACACAAAGAACATCCTCATATCCTCATGTTACGCCCAGATGAGGCTGATGTTGTTTGGTCATCACCTCTGCCTGGTTTACACATTTGGTGAAGCATGAGTGATTAAACAAAGTGAGCCATGGGGAAATCCTGCAGTACCCACATCCATGAGTGGGTTATTGCTATTATAAAATGACATAATTTAAGAAAGAAATTCTTAAATAGTATCTTTGTATAATGGCACTTTAGTGTTCTTCTGCCAGCTTCCTGATTTACTGATGTATTGTACATGCATATGGTAAGTAAGTCTGTCCGCATGTTTACACAGTACATTAGTACAGTGCTAGGGAGCTTGCTTTTTTTTTTTTTTTTTTTTTTTTTTTTTAATTATTTATACATTAGGAAAGAGTGGCAATGTTACAGGGCAAACATATGGGGAAAATAAGGGGCATTATGTTAACGTCTAGACATCTGAGAAGTAAGGTGAAAAGCACTGCAATCTTTGATGTAGCAAAATAGTACCTTTTAACTGTCCAAATATTTGCAGAGTGTTCTGCTTTTTTCTCATATTTTGCTCCAGCCCTCTTAAAATAGTTGAATATTTTTGTTTTTTAGCATTATTTTAATAGACGGTCTGGCCGCTCAACAATAGTTAAGCAACTGGACTTTTTTCTACTAGGACATGCTCTACTTACAATGGGCACACCAACTGGGGTGTCAAGTCAGTGTGCTCATTTTAGCCATTATTGTGCAATAACTAGTCCATTCTTGTGAGTACCCTGAAGGGAAATCGAACCTTCTGGTCTTAACCAGGACATGTACATCCTTCAGTATCACCTCACAATTCCAAGAACATGAATGACTTGACATGAATTGATGGCTCCAGCCTCTCTCTGCTGGCTTGAGTCTACATTCAGACTGTGATTAGGTCATGGGGCAATGGTACTGCAGTCAGGGCTCCATTGCTTTGCGCCTTAGATCAGTCATGGGGAAGTGGTACTGCAGTCAGGGCTCCATTGCTTTGTGCCTTACATCAGTCATGGGGCAGTGGTACTGCAGTCAGGGCTCCATTGCTTTGTGCCTTAGATCAGTCATGGGGCAGTGGTACTGCAGTCAGGGCTCCATTGCTTTGTGCCTTAGATCAGTCATGGGGCAGTGGTACTGCAGTCAGGGCTCCATTGCTTTGTGCCTTAGATCAGTCATGGGGCAGTAGTACTGCAGTCAGGGCTCCATTGCTTTGTGCCTTAGATCAGTCATGGGGCAGTGGTACTGCAGTCAGGGCTCCATTGCTTTGTGCCTTAGATCAGTCATGGGGCAGTGGTACTGCAGTCAGGGCTCCATTGCTTTGTGCCTTAGATCAGTCATGGGGCAGTGGTACTGCAGTCAGGGCTCCATTGCTTTGTGCCTTACATCAGTCATAGGGCAGTGGTACTGCAGTCAGGGCTCCATTGCCTTGTGCCTTAGATCAGTCATGGGGCAGTGGAACTGCAGTCAGGACTCCATTGCCTTGTGCCTTAGAGCAGTCATGGGGCAGTGGTACTGCAGTCAGGGCTCCATTGCTTTGTGCCTTAGATCAGTCATGGGGCAGTGGTACTGCAGTCAGGGCTGCATTGATTTGTGCCTTAGATCAGTCATGGGGCAGTGGTACTGCAGTCAGGGCTCCATTGCTTTGTGCCTTAGATCAGTCATGGGGCAGTGGTACTGCAGTCAAGGCTCCATTGCTTTGTGCGATAGATCAGTCATGGGGCAGTGGTACTGCAGTCAGGGCTCCATTGCTTTGTGCCTTAGATCAGTCATGGAGCAGTAGTACTGCAGTCAGGGCTCCATTGCTTTGTGCCTTAGATCAGTCATGGGGCAGTGGTACTGCAGTCAGGGCTCCATTGCTTTGTGCCTTAGATCAGTCATGGGGCAATGGTACTGCAGCCAGGGCTCCATTGCTTTGTGCCTTAGATCAGTCATGGGGCAGTGGTACTGCAGTCAGGGCTCCATTGTTTTGTGCCTTAGATCAGTCATGGGGCAGTGGTACTGCAGTCAGGGCTCCATTGCTTTGTGCCTTAGATCAGTCATGGGGCAGTGGTACTGCAGTCAGGGCTCCATTGCTTTGTGCCTAAGATCAGTCATAGGGCAGTGGTACTGCAGTCAGGGCTCCATTGCCTTGTGCCTTAGATCAGTCATGGGGCAGTGGTACTGCAGTCAGGGCTCCATTGCCTTGTGCCTTAGATCAGTCATGGGGCAGTGGTACTGCAGTCAGGGCTCCATTGCTTTGTGCCTTAGATCAGTCATGGGGCAGTGGTACTGCAGTCAGGGCTCCATTGCTTTGTGCCTTAGATCAGTCGTGGGGCAATGGTACTGCAGTCAGGGCTCCATTGCTTTGTGCCTTAGATCAGTCGTGGGGCAATGGTACTGCAGTCAGGGCTCCATTGCTTTGTGCCTTAGATCAGTCATGGGGCAGTGGTACTGCAGTCAGGGCTCCATTGCTTTGTGCCTTAGATCAGTCATGGGGCAATGGTACTGCAGTCAGGGCTCCATTGCCTTGTGACTTAGATCAGTCATGGGGCAGTGGTACTGCAGTCAGGGCTCCATTGCTTTGTGCCTTAGATCAGTCATGGGGCAGTGTTACTGCAGTCAGGGCTCCATTGCTTTGTGCCTTAGATCAGTCATGGGTCAGTGTTACTGCAGTCAGGGCTCCATTGCTTTGTGCCTTAGATCAGTCATGGGGCAGTGGTACTGCAGTCAGGGCTCCATTGCTTTGTGCCTTAGATCAGTCATGGGGAAGTGGTACTGCAGTCAGGGCTCCATTGCTTTGTGCCTTAGATCAGTCATGGGGCAGTGGTACTGCAGTCAGGGCTCCATTGCTTTGTGCCTTAGATCAGTCATGGGGCAGTGGTACTGCATTCAGGGCTCCATTGCTTTGTGCCTTAGATCAGTCATGGGGCAGTGGTCCTGCAGTCAGGGCTCCATTGCTTTGTGCCTTAGATCAGTCATGGGGCAGTGGTACTGCAGTCAGGGCTCCATTGCTTTGTGCCTTAGATCAGTCATGGGGCAGTGGTACTGCAGTCAGGGCTCCATTGCTTTGTGCCTTAGATCAGTCATGGGGCAGTGGTACTGCATTCAGGGCTCCATTCCTTTGTGCCTTAGATCAGTCATGGGGCAGTGGTCCTGCAGTCAGGGCTCCATTGCTTTGTGCCTTAGATCAGTCATGGGGCAGTGGTACTGCAGTCAGGGCTCCATTACTTTGTGCCTTAGATCAGTCATGGGGCAGTGGTACTGCAGTCAGGTTCCATTGCTTTGTGCCTTAGATCAGTCATGGGGCAGTGGTACTGCAGTCAGGGCTCCATTGCTTTGTGCCTTAGATCAGTCATGGGGAAATGGTACTGCAGTCAGGGCTCCACTGCTTTGTGCCTTAGATCAGTCATGGGGCAATGGTACTGCAGTCAGGGCTCCATTGCTTTGTGCCTTAGATCAGTCTTGGGGCAATGGGGCAATGGTACTGCAGTCAGGGCTCCATTGCTTTGTGCCTTAGATCAGTCATGGGGCAGAATTACTGCAGTCAGGGCTCCATTGCTTTGTGCCTTAGATCAGTCATGGGGCAGTGGTACTGCAGTCAGGGCTCCATTGCTTTGTGCCTTAGATCAGTCATGGGGAAATGGTACTGCAGTCAGGGCTCCATTGCTTTGTGCCTTAGATCAGTCATGGGGCAGTGGTACTGCAGTCAGGGCTCCATTGCTTTGTGCCTTAGATCAGTCATGGGGCAGTGGTACTGCAGTCAGGGCTCCATTGCTTTGTGCCTTAGATCAGTCATGGGGCAATGGTACTGCAGTCAGGGCTCCATTGCTTTGTGCCTTAGATCAGTCATGGGGCAGTGGTACTGCAGTCAGGGCTCCATTGCTTTGTGCCTTAGATCAGTCATGGGGCAGTGGTACTGCAGTCAGGGCTCCATTGCTTTGTGCCTTAGATCAGTCATGGGGCAGTGGTACTGCAGTCAGGGCTCCATTGCTTTGTGCCTTAGATCAGTCATGGGGCAGTGGTACTGCAGTCAGGGCTCCATTGCTTTGTGCCTTAGATCAGTCATGGGGCAGTGGTACTGCAGTCAGGGCTCCATTGCTTTGTGCCTTAGATCAGTCATGGGGCAGTGGTACTGCAGTCAGGGCTCCATTGCTTTGTGCCTTAGATCAGTCATGGGGCAGTGGTACTGCAGTCAGGGCTCCATTGCTTTGTGCCTTAGATCAGTCATGGGGCAGTGGTACTGCAGTCAGGGCTCCATTGCTTTGTGCCTTAGATCAGTCATGGGGAAATGGTACTGCAGTCAGGGCTCCATTGCTTTGTGCCTCAGATCAGTCATGGGGCAATGGTACTGCAGTCAGGGCTCCACTGCTTTGTGCCTTAGATCAGTCATGGGGCAATGGTACTGCAGTCAGGGCTCCATTGCTTTGTGCCTTAGATCAGTCTTGGGGCAATGGGGCAATGGTACTGCAGTCAGGGCTCCATTGCTTTGTGCCTTAGATCAGTCATGGGGCAGAATTACTGCAGTCAGGGCTCCATTGCTTTGTGCCTTAGATCAGTCATGGGGCAGTGGTACTGCAGTCAGGGCTCCATTGCTTTGTGCCTTAGATCAGTCATGGGGAAATGGTACTGCAGTCAGGGCTCCATTGCTTTGTGCCTTAGATCAGTCATGGGGCAGTGGTACTGCAGTCAGGGCTCCATTGTTTTGTGCCTTAGATCAGTCATGGGGCAGTGGCACTACAGTCAGGGCTCCATTGCTTTGTGCCTTAGATCAGTCATGGGGCAGTGGTACTGCAGTCAGGGCTCCATTGCTTTGTGCCTTAGATCAGTCATGGGGCAATGGTACTGCAGTCAGGGCTCCATTGCTTTGTGCCTTAGATCAGTCATGGGGCAGTGGTACTCAGTCAGGGCTCCATTGCTTTGTGCCTTAGATCAGTCATGGGGCAGTGGTACTGCAGTCAGGGCTCCATTGCTTTGTGCCTTAGATCAGTCATGGGGCAGTGGTACTGCAGTCAGGGCTCCATTGCTTTGTGCCTTAGATCAGTCATGGGGCAGTGGTACTGCAGTCAGGGCTCCATTGCTTTGTGCCTTAGATCAGTCATGGGGCAGTGGTACTGCAGTCAGGGCTCCATTGCTTTGTGCCTTAGATCAGTCATGGGGCAGTGGTACTGCAGTCAGGGCTCCATTGCTTTGTGCCTTAGATCAGTCATGGGGCAGTGGTACTGCAGTCTGGGCTCCATTGCTTTGTGCCTTAGATCAGTCATGGGGCAGTGGTACTGCAGTCAGGGCTCCATTGCTTTGTGCCTTAGATCAGTCATGGGGCAGTGGTACTGCAGTCAGGGCTCCATTGCTTTGTGCCTTAGATCAGTCATGGGGCAGTGGTACTGCAGTCAGGGCTCCATTGCTTTGTGCCTTAGATCAGTCATGGGGCAGTGGTACTGCAGTCAGGGCTCCATTGCTTTGTGCCTTAGATCAGTCATGGGGAAGTGGTACTGCAGTCAGGGCTCCATTGCTTTGTGCCTTAGATCAGTCATGGGGTAGTGATACTGCAGTCAGGGCTCCATTGCTTTGTGCCTTAGATCAGTCATGGGGCAGTGGTACTGCAGTCAGGGCTCCATTGCTTTGTACCTTAGATCAGTCATGGGGCAGTGGTACTGCAGTCAGGGCTCCATTGCTTTGTGCCTTAGATCAGTCATGGGGCAGTGGTACTGCAGTCAGGGCTCCATTGCTTTGTGCCTTAGATCAGTCATGGGGCAGTGGTACTGCAGTCAGGTTCCATTGCTTTGTGCCTTAGATCAGTCATGGGGCAGTGTTACTGCAGTCACGTTCCATTGCTTTGTGCCTTAGATCAGTCATGGGGAAATGGTACTGCAGTCAGGGCTCCATTGCTTTGTGCCTTAGATCAGTCATGGGGCAATGGTACTGCAGTCAGGGCTCCATTGCTTTGTGCCTTAGATCAGTCATGGGGCAATGGTACTGCAGTCAGGGCTCCATTGCTTTGTGCCTTAGATCAGTCATGGGGCAATGGTACTGCAGTCAGGGCTCCATTGCTTTGTGCCTTAGATCAGTCATGGGGCAGTGGTACTGCAGTCAGGGCTCCATTGCTTTGTGCCTTAGATCAGTCATGGGGCAGTGGTACTGCAGTCAGGGCTCCATTGCTTTGTGCCTTAGATCAGTCATGGGGCAGTGGTACTGCAGTCAGGGCTCCATTGCTTTGTGCCTTAGATCAGTCATGGGGCAGTGGTACTGCAGTCAGGGCTCCATTGCTTTGTGCCTTAGATCAGTCATGGGGCAGTGGTACTGCAGTCAGGGCTCCATTGCTTTGTGCCTTAGATCAGTCATGGGGCAGTGGTACTGCAGTCAGGGCTCCATTGCTTTGTGCCTTAGATCAGTCATGGGGCAGTGGTACTGCAGTCAGGGCTCCATTGCTTTGTGCCTTAGATCAGTCATGGTGCAGTGGTACTGCAGTCAGGGCTCCATTACTTTGTGCCTTAGATCAGTCATGGGGCAGTGGTACTGCAGTCAGGGCTCCATTGCTTTGTGCCTTAGATCAGTCATGGGGCACTGGTATTGCAGTCAGGGCTCCATTGCTTTGTGCCTTAGATCAGTCATGGTGCAGTGGTACTGCAGTCAGGGCTCCATTACTTTGTGCCTTAGATCAGTCATGGGGCAGTGGTACTGCAGTCAGGGCTCCATTGCTTTGTGCCTTAGATCAGTCATGGGGCAGTGGTACTGCAGTCAGGGCTCCATTGCTTTGTGCCTTAGATCAGTCATGGGGCAGTGGTACTGCAGTCAGGGCTCCATTGCTTTGTGCCTTAGATCAGTCATCGGGCAGTGGTACTGCAGTCAGGGCTCCATTGCTTTGTGCCTTAGATCAGTCATGGGGAAATGGTACTGCAATCAGGGCTCCATTGCTTTGTGCCTTAGATCAGTCATGGGGCAATGGTACTGCAGTCAGGGCTCCACTGTTTTGTGCCTTAGATCTGTCATGGGGCAATGGTACTGCAGTCAGGGCTCCATTGCTTTGTGCCTTAGATCAGTCTTGGGACAATGGTACTGCAGTCAGGGCTCCATTGCTTTGTGCCTTAGATCAGTCATGGGGCAGTGGTACTGCAGTCAGTGCTCCATTGCTTTGTGCCTTAGATCAGTCATGGGGCAGTGGTACTGCAGTCAGGGCTCCATTGCTTTGTGCCTTAGATCAGTCATGGTGCAGTGGTACTGCAGTCAGGGCTCCATTGCTTTGTGCCTTAGATCAGTCATGGGGCAGTGGTACTACAGTCAGGGCTCCATTGCTTTGTGCCTTAGATCAGTCATGGGGCAGTGGTACTGCAGTCAGGTTCCATTGCTTTGTGCCTTAGATCAGTCATGGGGCAGTGGTACTGCAGTCAGGGCTCCATTGCTTTGTGCCTTAGATCAGTCATGGGGCAATGGTACTGCAGTCAGGGCTCCACTGCTTTGTGCCTTAGATCAGTCATGGGGCAATGGTACTGCAGTCAGGGCTCCATTGCTTTGTGCCTTAGATCAGTCTTGGGGCAATGGGGCAATGGTACTGCAGTCAGGGCTCCATTGCTTTGTGCCTTAGATCAGTCATGGGGCAGTGGTACTGCAGTCAGGGCTCCATTGCTTTGTGCCTTAGATCAGTCATGGGGCAGTGGTACTGCAGTCAGGGCTCCATTGTTTTGTGCCTTAGATCAGTCATGGGGCAGTGGTACTACAGTCAGGGCTCCATTGATTTGTGCCTTAGATCAGTCATGGGGCAGTGGTACTACAGTCAGGGCTCCATTGCTTTGTGCCTTAGATCAGTCATGGGGCAATGGTACTGCAGTCAGGGCTCCATTGCTTTGTGCCTTAGATCAGTCATGGGGCAGTGGTACTCAGTCAGGGCTCCATTGCTTTGTGCCTTAGATCAGTCATGGGGCAGTGGTACCGCAGTCAGGGCTCCATTGCTTTGTGCCTTAGATCAGTCATGGGGCAGTGGTACTGCAGTCAGGGCTCCATTGCTTTGTGCATTAGATCAGTCATGGGGCAGTGGTACTGCAGTCAGGGCTCCATTGCTTCGTGCCTTAGATCAGTCATGGGGCAGTGGTACTGCAGTCAGGGCTCCATTGCTTTGTGCCTTAGATCAGTCATGGGGCAGTGGTACTGCAGTCAGGGCTCCATTGCTTTGTGCCTTAGATCAGTCATGGGGCAGTGGTACTGCAGTCAGGGCTCCATTGCTTTGTGCCTTAGATCAGTCATGGGGCAGTGGTACTGCAGTCAGGGCTCCATTGCTTTGAGCCTTAAATCAGTCATGGGGCAGTGGTACTGCAGTCTGGGCTCCATTGCTTTGTGCCTTAGATCAGTCATGGGGCAGTGGTACTGCAGTCAGGGCTCCATTGCTTTGTGCCTTAGATCAGTCATGGGGCAGTGGTACTGCAGTCAGCGCTCCATTGCTTTGTGCCTTAGATCAATCAGGGGCAGTGGTACTGCAGTCTGGGCTCCATTGCTTTGTGCCTTAGATCAGTCATGGGGCAATGGTACTGCAGTCAGGGCTCCATTGCTTTGTGCCTTAGATCAGTCATGGGGCAGTGGTACTGCAGTCAGGGCTCCATTGCTTTGTGCCTTAGATCAGTCATGGGGCAATAGTACTGCAGTCAGGGCTCCATTGCTTTGTGCCTTAGATCAGTCATGGGGCAGTGGTACTGCAGTCAGGGCTCCATTGCTTTGTGCCTTAGATCAGTCATGGGGAAGTGGTACTGCAGTCAGGGCTCCATTGCTTTGTGCCTTAGATCAGTCATAGGGTAGTGATACTGCAGTCAGGGCTCCATTGCTTTGTGCCTTAGATCAGTCATGGGGCAGTGGTACTGCAGTCAGGGCTCCATTGCTTTGTACCTTAGATCAGTCATGGGGCAGTGGTACTGCAGTCAGGGCTCCATTGCTTTGTGCCTTAGATCAGTCATGGGGCAGTGGTACTGCAGTCAGGGCTCCATTGCTTTGTGCCTTAGATCAGTCATGTGACAGTGGTACTGCAGTCAGGGCTCCATTGCTTTGTGCCTTAGATCGGTCATGGGGCAGTGTTACTGCAGTCAGGGCTCCATTGCTTTGTGCCTTAGATCAGTCATGGGGCAGTGTTACTGCAGTCAGGGCTCCATTGCTTTGTGCCTTAGATCAGTCATGGGGCAGTGTTACTGCAGTCAGGGCTCCATTGCTTTGTGCCTTAGATCAGTCATGGGACAGTGGTACTGCAGTCAGGGCTCCATTGCTTTGTGCCTTAGATCAGTCATGGGGAAGTGGTACTGCAGTCAGGGCTCCATTGCTTTGTGCCTTAGATCAGTCATGGGGCAGTGGTACTGCAGTCAGGGCTCCATTGCTTTGTGCCTTAGATCAGTCATGGGGCAGTGGTACTGCATTCAGGGCTCCATTGCTTTGTGCCTTAGATCAGTCATGGGGCAGTGGTACTGCAGTCAGGGCTCCATTGCTTTGTGCCTTAGATCAGTCATGGGGCAGTGGTACTGCAGTCAGGGCCCCATTACTTTGTGCCTTAGATAAGTCATGGGGCAATGGTACTGCAGTCAGGGTTCCACTGCTTTGTGCCTTAGATCAGTCATGGGGCAATGGTACTGCAGTCAGGGCTCCATTGCTTTGTGCCTTAGATCAGTCATGGGGCAATGGTACTGCAGTCAGGGCTCCATTGCTTCGTGCCTGAGATCAGTCATGGGGCAGTGGTACTGCAGTCAGGGCTCCATTGCTTCGTGCCTTAGATCAGTCATGGGGCAGTGGTACTGCAGTCAGGGCTCCATTGCTTTGTGCCTTAGATCAGTAATGGGGCAGTGGTACTGCATTCAGGGCTCCATTGCTTTGTGCCTTAGATCAGACATGTGGCAGTGGTACTGCAGTCAGGGCTCAATTGCTTTGTGCCTTAGATCAGTCATGGGGCAGTGGTACTGCAATCAGGGCTCCATTGCTTTGTGCCTTAGATCAGTCATGGGGCAGTGGCACTGCAGTCAGGGCTCCATTGCTTTGTGCCTTAGATCAGTCATGGGGCAGTGGTGCTGCAGTCAGGGCTCCATTGCTTTGTGCCTTAGATCAGTCATGGGGCAGTGGTACTGCAGTCAGGGCTCCATTGCTTTGTGCCTTAGATCAGTCATGGGGCAGTGGTACTGCAGTCAGGGCTCCATTGCTTTGTGCCTTAGGTCAGTCATGGGGCAGTGGTACTGCAGTCAGGGCTCCATTGCTTTGTGCCTTAGATCAGTCATGGGGCAGTGGTACTGCAGTCAGGGCTCCATTGCTTTGTGCCTTAGATCAGTCATGGGGCAGTGGTACTGCAGTCAGGGCTCCATTGCTTTGAGCCTTAAATCAGTCATGGGGCAGTGGTACTGCAGTCTGGGCTCCATTGCTTTGTGCCTTAGATCAGTCATGGGGCAGTGGTACTGCAGTCAGGGCTCCATTGCTTTGTGCCTTAGATCAGTCATGGGGCAGTGGTACTGCAGTCAGGGCTCCATTGCTTTGTGCCTTAGATCAGTCAGGAGCAGTGGTACTGCAGTCTGGGCTCCATTGCTTTGTGCCTTAGATCAGTCATGGGGCAGTGGTACTGCAGTCAGGGCTCCATTGCTTTGTGCCTTAGATCAGTCATGGGGCAGTGGTACTGCAGTCAGGGCTCCATTGCTTTGTGCCTTAGATCAGTCATGGGGCAATAGTACTGCAGTCAGGGCTCCATTGCTTTGTGCCTTAGATCAGTCATGGGGGAGTGGTACTGCAGTCAGGGCTCCATTGCTTTGTGCCTTAGATCAGTCATGGGGCAGTGGTACTGCAGTCAGGGCTCCATTGCTTTGTGCCTTAGATCAGTCATGGGGTAGTGATACTGCAGTCAGGGCTCCATTGCTTTGTGCCTTAGATCAGTCATGGGGCAGTGGTACTGCAGTCAGGGCTCCATTGCTTTGTACCTTAGATCAGTCATGGGGCAGTGGTACTGCAGTCAGGGCTCCATTGCTTTGTGCCTTAGATCAGTCATGGGGCAGTGGTACTGCAGTCAGGGCTCCATTGCTTTGTGCCTTAGATCAGTCATGGGGCAGTGGTACTGCAGTCAGGGCTCCATTGCTTTGTGCCTTAGATCAGTCATGGGGCAGTGTTACTGCAGTCAGGGCTCCATTGCTTTGTGCCTTAGATCAGTCATGGGGCAGTGTTACTGCAGTCATGGCTCCATTGCTTTGTGCCTTAGATCAGTCATGGGTCAGTGTTACTGCAGTCAGGGCTCCATTGCTTTGTGCCTTAGATCAGTCATGGGGCAGTGGTACTGCAGTCAGGGCTCCATTGCTTTGTGCCTTAGATCAGTCATGGGGAAGTGGTACTGCAGTCAGGGCCCCATTGCTTTGTGCCTTAGATCAGTCATGGGGCAGTGGTACTGCAGTCAGGGCTCCATTGCTTAGTGCCTTAGATCAGTCATGGGGCAGTGGTACTGCATTCAGGGCTCCATTGCTTTGTGCCTTAGATCAGTCATGGGGCAGTGGTCCTTCAGTCAGGGCTCCATTGCTTTGTGCCTTAGATCAGTCATGGGGCAGTGGTACTGCAGTCAGGGCTCCATTACTTTGTGCCTTAGATCAGTCATGGGGCAGTGGTACTGCAGTCAGGTTCCATTGCTTTGTGCCTTAGATCAGTCATGGGGCAGTGGTACTGCAGTCAGGGCTCCATTGCTTTGTGCCTTAGATCAGTCATGGGGAAATGGTACTGCAGTCAGGGCTCCATTGCTTTGTGCCTTAGATCAGTCATGGGGCAATGGTACTGCAGTCAGGGCTCCACTGCTTTGTGGCTTAGATCAGTCATGGGGCAATGGTACTGCAGTCAGGGCTCCATTGCTTTGTGCCTTAGATCAGTCGTGGGGCAGAATTACTGCAGTCAGGGCTCCATTGCTTTGTGCCTTAGATCAGTCATGGGGCAGTGGTACTGCAGTCAGGGCTCCATTGCTTTGTGCCTTAGATCAGTCATGGGGCAGTGGTACTGCAGTCAGGGCTCCATTGTTTTGTGCCTTAAATCAGTCATGGGGCAGTGGTACTACAGTCAGGGCTCCATTGCTTTGTGCCTTAGATCAGTCATGGGGCAGTGGTACTCAGTCAGGGCTCCATTGCTTTGTGCCTTAAATCAGTCATGGGGCAGTGGTACCGCAGTCAGGGCTCCATTGCTTTGTGCCTTAGATCAGTCATGAGGCAGTGGTACTGCAGTCAGGGCTCCATTGCTTTGTGCCTTAGATCAGTCATGGGGCAGTGGTACTGCAGTCAGGGCTCCATTGCTTCGTGCCTTAGATCAGTCATGGGGCAGTGGTACTGCAGTCAGGGCTCCATTGCTTTGTGCCTTAGATCAGTCATGGGGCAGTGGTACTGCAGTCAGGTTCCATTGCTTTGTGCCTTAGATCAGTCATGGGGCAGTGGTACTGCAGTCACATTCCATTGCTTTGTGCCTTAGATCAGTCATGGGGCAATGGTACTGCAGTCAGGGCTCCATTGCTTTGTGCCTTAGATCAGTCATGGGGCAATGGTACTGCAGTCAGGGCTCCATTGCTTTGTGCCTTAGATCAGTCATGGGGCAGTGGTACTGCAGTCAGGGCTCCATTGCTTTGTGCCTTAGATCAGTCATGGGGCAGTGGTACTGCAGTCAGGGCTCCATTGCTTTGTGCCTTAGATCAGTCATGGGGCAGTGGTACTGCAGTCAGGGCTCCATTGCTTTGTGCCTTAGATCAGTCATGGGGCAGTGGTACTGCAGTCAGGGCTCCATTGCTTTGTGCCTTAGATCAGTCATGGGGCAGTGGTACTGCAGTCAGGGCTCCATTGCTTTGTGCCTTAGATCAGTCATGGGGCAGTGGTACTGCAGTCAGGGCTCCATTGCTTTGTGCCTTAGATCAGTCATGGGGCAGTGGTACTGCAGTCAGGGCTCCATTGCTTTGTGCCTTAGATCAGTCATGGGGCAGTGGTACTGCAGTCAGGGCTCCATTGCTTTGTGCCTTAGATCAGTCATGGGGCAGTGGTACTGCAGTCAGGGCTCCATTGCTTTGTGCCTTAGATCAGTCATGGGGCAGTGGTACTGCAGTCAGGGCTCCATTGCTTTGTGCCTTAGATCAGTCATGGGGCAGTGGTACTGCAGTCAGGGGCTCCATTGCTTTGTGCCTTAGATCAGTCATGGGGCAGTGGTACTGCAGTCAGGGCTCCATTGCTTTGTGCCTTAGATCAGTCATGGGGCAGTGGTACTGCAGTCAGGGCTCCATTGCTTTGTGCCTTAGATCAGTCATGGGGCAGTGGTACTGCAGTCAGGGCTCCATTGCTTTGTGCCTTAGATCAGTCATGGGGCAGTGGTACTGCAGTCAGGGCTCCATTGCTTTGTGCCTTAGATCAGTCATGGGGCAGTGGTACTGCAGTCAGGGCTCCATTGCTTTGTGCCTTAGATCAGTCATGGGGCAGTGGTACTGCAGTCAGGGCTCCATTGCTTTGTGCCTTAGATCAGTCATGGGGCAGTGGTACTGCAGTCAGGGCTCCATTGCTTTGTGCCTTAGATCAGTCATGGGGCAGTGGTACTGCAGTCAGGGCTCCATTGCTTTGTGCCTTAGATCAGTCATGGGGCAGTGGTACTGCAGTCAGGGCTCCATTGCTTTGTGCCTTAGATCAGTCATGGGGCAGTGGTACTGCAGTCAGGGCTCCATTGCTTTGTGCCTTAGATCAGTCATGGGGCAGTGGTACTGCAGTCAGGGCTCCATTGCTTTGTGCCTTAGATCAGTCATGGGGCAGTGGTACTGCAGTCAGGGCTCCATTGCTTTGTGCCTTAGATCAGTCATGGGGCAGTGGTACTGCAGTCAGGGCTCCATTGCTTTGTGCCTTAGATCAGTCATGGGGCAGTGGTACTGCAGTCAGGGCTCCATTGCTTTGTGCCTTAGATCAGTCAGTCATGGGGCAGTGGTACTGCAGTCAGGGCTCCATTGCTTTGTGCCTTAGATCAGTCATGGGGCAGTGGTACTGCAGTCAGGGCTCCATTGCTTTGTGCCTTAGATCAGTCATGGGGCAGTGGTACTGCAGTCAGGGCTCCATTGCTTTGTGCCTTAGATCAGTCATGGGGCAGTGGTACTGCAGTCAGGGCTCCATTGCTTTGTGCCTTAGATCAGTCATGGGGCAGTGGTACTGCAGTCAGGGCTCCATTGCTTTGTGCCTTAGATCAGTCATGGGGCAGTGGTACTGCAGTCAGGGCTCCATTGCTTTGTGCCTTAGATCAGGCCTACTGCATGTGTGATCATCTTCTCTGACAGGCTTTCTTGTTCAACTTGTGGCATTTGTGGTGCTTGCTACGTGTACCCTAAGAAAGCTGTGCTGCCACAATTTCTGACGTACATAGAAACTTGTCTTCTTTTTTCCTTTACGGACTTCCCAGTGGACCTAGATTTTATACCTGTTAACCATTTTACATCCTCCACAACTGGGTATTTAGCATGTCTTTTTTTGCTGTGTTTTTACACTTCTGAGTTTGTTTCTCATGTTAATGCCCACCCTCCATCCCATAATTAGATACCTAATCTGAATATGATACATTATTTCCTAATAGTCATTTGTAATTCTCTGACTCTCTCCCATACCTGATAAAGGTAAAGACATGCCTTCCAACAAAGAAACTCTTATCTTTTTGAGCCCCTATTATTATGGTTGTTTGTTCTTACACTGACAATCTAATAGGCTAACAGAGTAGCAGACACCCCTCCCCAGTCATAAAACTACAGTCATTGCCATTGTGGCTTAAAGCACATTGTCCCTATTACAAACCTTGGCTAAGTGGGATTTTATTCATGATACAGAGCCATTTTAAACAGAAACTCAAATAACCTAAAGGTAAATAATAAAGGGCCATGAAGCCAAATATTACCCATGTGAGGAGCTGTGATGGCCCCCACCCCCATGTTCCACAACATCAGGGAGATATTTATGTCCTTTTCCTGTGGTTCTGCGATCTCCGTTAGTAATATTTAAGTAGCAGAAATGTGGTGGCCCACACCCTCACAAAAACACAAGTTTCAATAGTGTCTTATTTTTTTTCACAAATTTGGTTTAATGCTGTCTCATCGCCCTTGTTGATGTTGTTTCATCTTTGGCCTAAGAATTGTAAGTCTTGCAAAATGGGAACTAGTAAATGAGCTGTTGAATAGTCGTTATGTTTTGTCTTATCCCCTCCGCCTGTCTGCTAGGTAGACAGCGCCCCACCGATCCCCACCATGTTGTACTCACCCCCACTCTAGCCACGATGTGAAAGTGGGCTCAACTCATGACATTCAGCCATTTCTAATGTTAGAGTGAGTGTCTCTGCAATCCTAATGAAGTGCTAAAGCACTTGGCATGACAAATGCTGAGCTGCCTAAAACATCTTTAGGCTTATGTATTCCACCCAACATCACTTAAGGTAGATAGCAGATACCATTGCCTGGATGGATGTAAATCATGTGTTGAACTTCTTGCCATACATAACCTAAATGGTGACTCATTCCTCAAGTGTCCCCTCTCAGGGCCATATAATGCAGCACAAGTTCACACAACTAATTTCTGTCTCCAAAAGGATGTAAATAACAAGTGCCTTTAACTGGAATTGGGTTTCATATCCGATCACAGTATCTGTCTCTGTTTACTCACTGACTCTTTCAGCAACCATTATCCAGTTTATGTCATGCAGAATTATACTCAAATTCTATGACAGCAAGTGCAAGCAGGAGTACAAATGCAGGCTTATATACATACTACACCTGAGGTTGTGATACCTCCGACTATTTACCCTTCTCTATGTTGCTGCAATGTCAGGGTCATTATATACGAAGCAGTAATGGTGTGAAAGCAAAGCTCCCTATGTGAGAGTATGAGAGTATGAAGCCCCCTTCCAGGAACATTTAAAGGATGTAACAGCAAGTTTCAGAGTTTTCCCTTTTTTTTTTTGAATGGCAGCTTATTCAATTTCTGGGACATGACATGACTCTGATATGGTCATCCATCAAACACTAAGCATTGGCTGGTTATTTTTAAAATACAGTCCCACCTTTAGAAGAAGCAGTAACAATTCTGGGTAACGCTATAGTAAACATAATCAAAGACATAGCTGCAAATAAATTGTATAGCAAGGATTAATTACCTGAGGAAATATGTGAGCTAAAAAGCAAAGTGATCTCCTGGGACAAAGCATGTGGAATTCATATGGACAATCAGATTTGCCTAAATGGAACAAGATTAAGTCTCAGAAGGACTTCTGCAAAAAGTTTTTTTTTACTTCTTCATACAGACAAACCTTACTTTGAACCACTTCATCAGGCAATGGACAGCTTCATCTCAAAATAAAAAAAATCTCAAAAATTAGGAAGCTCTTAACTAAAATATTTATTTATTTATTTGTCTTTGTTGACTGGGAAAAGTCAGACTGGGTAAAATCCATTTTTAGCAGATGACTGCGAGGAAAGCTCCACATTTAAGTTACACATGATGCACATTTATAATTGCAGGATAAAAACATATGTGCATGAGTTTATATACATGATTTTTAAGTATTTCTTACATGGACATAGCATTTTAACACAAAAAAGAGAGAAATCGTCAAAAATTGGGTGAAAAATGAAATATAAAATACAATAACAGTTACTGTGTCTATAGCATGATGGCTGCAGGGAAAATGTCAAACTGGGGTGTTTTTGAGGCTAGTAATAATTTACAGACAGACAAGTAGAATCTAGCTTAAGAAATGATCAGAGAGATACGAAAGGAGAAATTATGGAAATGAGCAGGAGGGTAAGTGGACAGAGGAGGAATTGTAGTTATTGGTGGGGTGTGAGAGGAGGAGGAAGAGTAAGAGTTTAGGAAATTAGTGTCGTATGAGGAGGAGCGATAAGGTACAAAATGACTGGGAAGCAAAGTGGCTGTAAGAGTTGGAGAAAAAGTCCGAGTCAAGCTATACAGGTCAGCAGAAAATAACAAATGAGGGTCCAAATGAAACGGATGGTCAGCCAGTATCATAGGAGGGATAGTATTCACACTGTAAAACGAGATTTGCATTGTCCATCTCCATGAAGATGGTGCTTCCACTGAAGTCTCTAACTTTAAACCAAATCCAGTATTAAATCCTGTATCAAAAAAAGAAGAAATGGTCATTTTTTTTCCCAAATTACAAATCTCACCCTTAAAAATCATTATTTTTAGTTCAAGATATGGATTCGAGAAAGGCTGTGGCATCAATATACCACCATTCTCACCTGGTGAACTATTCAAGAATGGCCTTAACACAGGACGAGTTCATTCAGCAATTTTCCTCAGCCTGTGCACTGCTTTTCATAATGTTCACCTCATTTATCAACAGACACAGTACCACTGGCCTGAAACCACATAAAGTACATTAATTTAGTAATTACTTGAGAGGTAGAGGCTACAGAGTAAAATGGGGAAAAAAAATCTCTTCCAGCCCTCACCTTTGTCCATTCAACCATATTAGGCCTCCTGATTTTCAATATACATAAACTAAACATCCTGTTATTATGATGGTTTCCATATTCTTCTGTGTGCAGAGGAGTCACCTACCATGAACCTAGCAGATACACTTTCTGGAGAAGAACAAAAGTCCAGAAACTAAAGTCTGGTTGTAAGTTTCTGGGTTTTCTTTAACTGCAGCTAAGAAAAACCAAAACTCTCTCCTTTTGTCACTAATGTACACTCTCCAAATCATTCAGGCTGCACACTTCGCTGGATGGTTCTCAAGTCAAATAGGGCCATTCTGTGAAATACTTTGTGGTTACTATCAATGAAACCTTATGCATACATATACATGCAGCAACAACGACAATAAAAATGCAGTCTGCACAACACAAAGTCCTCTTTGGTACATGTCACCAGAGTTAAATCAGCTTCTCCATAAGTTATTTCTAAATTGTTCTTTGGGTGTCTTCCACTTTCATACCTAAAGAATCACACATTCACCAAGCTAAGATCAGCTGCATTAAATAGTGAGATTTGCTTTCATAGGTAGATGTAAGAATGCAATTGTGTGATGCTGAATACATTTAACTAGCTGGATATCATAAAGAGGATAGATATATCATACACATCTTCAATTGCATTTGCTCTTTTCCATTATCCTACCAGATCCGTACTAAAGAGCAAAGAACTTCCTGCACAAGAAACATTCATTCTATCCAAAGTCACAATTTATTTGGAGATACTGCCATTTGTAATTATAATTGTAATTACTTGTAATTGTGAGTTATAAAGTGCAATCATTTGTCTGGCAGCTACTACTGAGGATTAAGGCTATGAGCTGTCGATAGTCTGCTTCCTATAGTCTAGGGTTTGAGTCCCTCAGCCTCTGTTCCCTTTGTGTGTGATTCTCAGCAAGTTACCAACCCAGGTTAGATCTGAAAAAGGTCTATATAGATCAGAGTTCTGCTCTGGTTAACAAATAAATTACTTGATGACTAGTTTTAAAAATAAATTATTTGTTATTTTGCTAACAAGGAAAACCCAATAGGCATAAGTAACTCTTTTCAAGCAGAACCTGGTGCACTCATAGGTTAAGTGACTTACTGAAACCCTGGTTTCACTAGTCAACCCTGACTTACTGAAACCCAGATTTCACAGGCTTTCAACAAGAAACCCTGGTTGATGACAGAGGTGTATATGAGCTACTAAAAGAAAGGAACTCAGCCTTCAGGTCTGGAGAGAGGAAAGCTCTCAGAACAGCCAGAACAAATCTGAACAAGGGAGTGAGGGAAGCAAAATGCTCTTACAGCAGAAAGATCCAGTGCTACTTCTCTAACCAGAAAGACCCCAAGCACCTATGTCAGAGTATTCAGTCCATAACTGACTACAGACTCCTATCTTCACAATGTCAGGACAACAAGGAATTCTTAAATAACCTGATTGTCTACATCAGCAGATTTGAGGAAGGGAACAGAACAACAGTGAAGAAAATGTCCAGTGGCCATAACAAAAAGATGCTCACCCTCAACCCAGCTGATGTCCAGAGGACTCTGAGCAGAATTAACCTGAGAAAAGCAGCTGGGCCTGACAACATTCTAGGATAAGTGCTCAGGGACTGTGCAGTTCAACTAACAAATGTCCTCATGGATATCTTCAGTACCTCTTTGAGTCAGCAAATACTTTTGAAATGCTTCAAGGACACAACAATCATTCCGTTACCAAAGTAGTCTCCACCATCTTGCCTAAATGACTACTGTTGCCCTGTAGCCTTCACCTCTACAGTGATGAAGTGCTTTGAAAGGCTGGTCAAGGATGCCACAACATCTCGGCTGCCTGCTGATCTTGACCCCTGCAGTTTGCTTACTGAGCAAACCACTCTATGGCAAATGCCATCTGTCTAGCACTCCATCTATTGTTGGAACACCTTGAGAATAAAAACACCTACGTGAGGGTACTATTCATTGACTTCAGCTCTGTTTTTAACATAGTCATCCCTCTTCATCTGGTAATGAAGCTACGCCTACTAGGCGTTCTCACTCCACTTTGTAACTGGATTCATGACTTTCTCACAGACAGACCTCAGAAAGTGTGCGCAGGAAATAACTCCTCAGTTAGCATCACTCAACACTGGAGTCCCACAAGGATGTGTCCTACGTCCGTTGCTGTTCACCCTGTTAACACACAATTGCACAGCCAGGTACAATACAAATCACATCATCGTTTGCTGATGACACAACGGTGGTGGGCCTCATCAGTAATGACGATGAAACAGCGTATAGAGATGAGGTGGAACAACTCACTACCTGGTGTGGAAATAACAACTTAGGACTAAACATGAACAAGACAAAAGAGATAATTGTGGACTACAAGAAAAATCGCAAGGAACATTCTCCCCTCACCATCAATGGGGAAACAGTTGGAAGAGTGAGAAGCACAAAGTTTCTGGGAGTGTACATCGATGAGGACTTGTCTTGGTACACAAATACAAATGCCATAGTCAAGAAAGTGCACCAGAGACTTCACTTTTTAAGAAGGCTGTGGACAGCAAATCTCCCATCGACAGTTCTCACTACCTTTTACAAAGGTATGATAGAAAGCATCCTGATGAACAACCTCGTAGTATGGTATGGAAGCTGCTCTACATTTGAGCACAAATCCCTCCAGAGAGTGGTGAAGACAGCCAAGAAGATCATTAAGACTATGTTACCACCTATTCACGATGTGTACTTACCCAGATGTCTCAGCAGGGCCCGAGGAATAATTAAAGACTGCACTCACCCTGCTTACAGACTGTTCCTGCATCTATCATCTGGAAAGCGTTTCCGAAGCATACGCTGCAGAACTATGACATTCAGGAATGACTTCGTCCCTAATGTCATCAGGTTGCTGAACTCTATTAACAACTGTGCTCCATGATGGCCATCTGGGTCAGTAGAAACTGTATTAGCGTGTCTCAAATTGTGCATTAACCTGGTTACCAGTCTCATCTAATACTTAGTGCAATATTCACCATGACTGTTAACTTATAGGCCATCTAGGGCAGTAGCAATGTAGTAAAATACCTTTATTTCTGTGCAATACATGTTGAAAATTCATAAATTAACCACAGTGCAATACATTAAGGTGCATAGTGCAATACACTAATGTTCACAGTGCAATACTCAATGTCTCTTTCTGTGCAAGGATCAATGCAATGTTTTAACCAAGTACCTGTGCAATGCTGAAATTTCATGCAAGTGAGTGCTCACTGTGAACAGTGTTAAAATGTGTTTCTAATTATGTGCAATATTAGTCTGTCTACCTGCATGCCCGTGATGTAATAGCTAGGTGTTACATGTGTAAATGTATGTGAAAATAGTCTATATATTGTCTGCACATTGAGTCCAGAGAGATGGAATTTTGTTCAGTTTTTGCACTTGTGTGATTTCTAAATGACAATAAAGTTTACTTTGACTTTGACTTTGAAAGTCACGCAGTAGGTAAAAGGAGATGAGTATATTGGATAATGTTTGCTATCAGATCAGATTTGTTACACAAAGCCGTCAGCCCACCAAATGATGTAAAGAATCTTATTGTCAAAAAGTGTTTCAAACTCAATAGTTCAGGGTCTTTGCCTAAGCCAGAAGAAGTACTGTAACTGTATAAATTAAAAATTAACTAGTCAGTATTTAGTGATTCCCTTGTATGCACACTGCTGCAGGATCCACCCCCACCCACACTCCACCCCATGACAACAAAGAGGATGAGCCAAACTAATTAAAACACACTTGTAAAAACTGTGGATGACATCTGCACTAAAGCATTTACCTTCTTTGACCCCTTAACTACATGTCCTAACACTGTGGCTGTAGAACTACAGGAATAAAGAAGTACCTAGTAAGTGTGAAAACAGCTAATTTATGTAAAATCACTCTAAGGAGCAGGGATCGAGAACATCGCATTGTTGGAGTTACCCATCTGACAAATGGCTCTCCTCACTCTTGTACATACCCCTTCAATTAACATATGTGAAATATATCACCTAAATCCACCCTACCCACAGTTCCCCAAAACACATCCTGGAGCTCTCCTTGTATGTTTATTATTACTGATGCATTCATTGGTCCACTGTATTTTTTTTTTTGTTTGTTTTTTGTACTGTCTTTGACATATTACTACATAAATCATCATTCTGTTCGTGAGCCTGAAGATCTTCTCACTACTATATATACTGACTGACTCCCCCCTGTGAGAATGCGTCTCAACATAATGCTATTCGGGTACATACTAACACTTTTACCGCATTGCTGGTGTAAGCCTTCATAACCCCTTGGTCTATTTTGATTGTTTGCACAATTAGTTTTCCCTCTGTATACAGTACATATTTCTATGACATAGTAATAAATTTTTACAAGTCAAAATATGAACTTGTTGCCCATTTTGTACTGTTACGAGTTGCCATTACCTATAATGTTCTAACCTGATTTTGTTCTCTGTTATATATTTTGCGTACTATGTAGCAAAACTTATAATGTCTGTAATTTTACGTAATGTATGTAAACTAAAACAGTGACACTTTTCTTACCGTGTCCACTGCAAATAGGTTTGTTGCTCAGTAAGGAAACCTAATGTCAAAATATAAATACGTAAATTTGTTAACCAGGTAGACCTACTGGATAATGTGCCCCTTTTTGTGACAACCTGAAAGAACTGTCTGGTTAAGTGATTTACTCAAAGTCAAGCAGCAAGCAAAGGTAGCTGGAGGGAACCAAATCATATACTTCAGACTACACAAAGCAGTTCATTAACACCTCAGAGCCTTAATCCTGTGTGCCAAGTAGCTGGCAGACAAGAGGTTCCACAAAAGTAAAAAAAAACTTTAATAATTCAATAACCGAAAATTATAAAAAATACAACTTCCTTTGGCATTACATTTTCTAACTAGGTTTCCTGCTTGATGTAAAAAAACTGAAATCATGTCATATGTCTATTCAGAAAGAGAACATTTTTCAACCAGCTGCACATGAAAAGATTAGAATGTCAGGGCCATTGAAAGCATTTCAGTCCAAGTGCTGTTAAATGTCATTAGAAATACATCCATTCAAAGGAGATGCTTCAGCAGTGAATTCCTGTCCTCTGATTCGGGTTCATTCTGGCATATGTAACAGCACAAGTGCTTTCCTGGATGAAAGAAGTAATTCCTTTCATGGTGAAAAAGCGTTTTTTTTTTTTTTTTTTTTTTAAACAAATCTTTCCCTCGCTGAAGCCCAAGATTAAGATAAGAAAATTGACATTTCTGATGGATGTTGTCAGGCAAATGAGAGCAAGCATTACAAAGGACTTCTTCTTTCGGCTTTTTCCCGGTTAGGGGTCGCCACAGTGGATCATCTGCCCACTCATGATTGGCAGTGAAGTTTTACGGTGTCAAGTTGCTAGCCCGGCACCCAACCTTCCACAGAAGGCGCAAGCATTACAAAGGACTAAAGGTACATATACCTGAAGCTGATAAAAATTGATCAATTAAGTTATTATAGTGCCTACTAATAGTTGTAAGAATAGCAGGGGAATCTTTTTACATGTTCCAACAATGCCATTATGTTGTTTCATTCATTTTTTTAATATGAGTTCATTAAATGATTCACCTAGCAAAATGTGATGTGATCTGAAAACCAGTGATGTCAAACAAAACAGACATAATTCATTACATCTCTATTTACTATTACCTGATAGCTGGGCTAATTAAGAAAAAATGCAAACAAGCTAAACTATATAGTTTCATAGGTAATTACTTGGCTATTGATCTGTGAGGATCTTTAAGAAGCCTAACCTTATACTCCCAATGTAGATTTTAGGTTCATAGGTGTGTACTAGGCTAATGGCCCTGGAGCCTTTACAAGCCTAGCCCATAGGGTTACCCTGGCATCGTGCCACCCAACCTTAGTTCCTAGTGCCTCTGTTGAGTAGAGCCACTGGAGTGATCTCTGGGGTGAATTTTCTAGTTCCCATCCACTCATCAAGATTTCTCTTGCAGAGGGCAAGTGAGGTGCTCTGCTTGACATGTATGGGAAGTCTATTCCATAGAATGGCCGTCTCTGGGTTATTTTAGCCCTTATATTTATATATCTACATACAAATAGCACAGAGATGGGACATACAAGGATATCTTAGGGCATTTAACATGTTCCCTATCCATGAGGGACATGGATCCTAAACATGTCAATGTAGGTTCAAGCCTCATAGTCTCTGCCTGGTCTGTGCACTGTATGACTGAAAGTCACTTGACCAGACTAAAGTTTTCAAAGTTTTCAAAATCACATCTGGAGTTGAAAATCTTGGTCTTATCCACTTACCAAAGAAGTAATAAAATAAATAATAAAATAAACATTTCTGCTGCCAGACCAGTTCTAAATGCCATAAATGACCATTAATTCTTTGTGAATACTACCAATTTCACTGTTGGCAAAATGTATACATGCAACCTAAATACTACATACAAAGAAAAAAAATAGTTCAGTTTCCTGAAAATGAATTTGCGATTTGTTTGAATCCAGAGCAAGTGACATATTTTAATCAGCAAAATGGATTCCTTCAATAGGAAGACTAGAAAATAGTCAGTTTTAAGCATCAAATCTATGGTAACAATATTAATAAGCCCAGTATTAAAAATCAAATGAAACAACCCATGCATTCTCCTAAAACAGTGAAATTTGCCAGAATACCTGGAAACTGCAAAATCTTCTCACCATGCTATTATGGGCTTTGCAGCATTATGCTAGAACACCCAGCACAACAGGCAGAAAGGACCTAGTATTTTCTGTTAAAATCTGCATGAAATAGTAAATTCACAGTGCAAGCATCTTAGCCACTAATTTAAATTTCAGAAAAATATTATTATCTTTGATGACTGAACCAAAAGAAAAAAAAACAAGGAAACAGAAAATGCATTCCATATGTTTTTTTAGAAAGTAGCCTCACAGTTTTGTTTTCTGAAATGTACCCAGTGACATTTATATGGTTCTTTTGACGAGTCAAGCTCCTCAGAGCTACCAACACTCCCTTTTGAAGTGGCTGGTGGTCCTTGAGGGTCTTCTATCTTGCTGTCAATCATCAGCCACAAATGGGGCTACTTTTACAGTCATCTTATGTTGGTCATCAGATAATCAGTTACCCTGTGCCTGTGTTACACTTACATCATAGGAAAGGGGGAAGGGGCTTACTTATTCAGATGAAAGCTGATGCTAAGTGGATGTCTGGCACCAGTTAAAATGGATGCTACAAAAGGTGGAGCCATCAATGACACACATCAGATACATATCAGTATATCATGCAATGGGGACAGAGCCAAAAAAAAAAAAACAGGACAGGGGAGGCACATGGAATCAAGAAAACCTGCCCAATCCTGTTCTGCTTTCACATCTGGCAGCCTACAAGAATGCATTTTGATTACATAAGCTGTAGAGGGAAGCCCTCTTCCATCTGTTAGTTCATAAACTCAGTTTACATAAAGTGCTGACCTAAATCTGTTTATCCTTCTGACCGCCATAAGGAGCCTGGGTACGGCTGAGATTCTGATATCTGACCTGTCAGTCTGAAAGTTACTTGAAAGAAAAAACAGAAATTATTACCACTGTCTCTTGAGTGTTCTTGAAATGCATTTACTTTATTCCAGGAACTCCAATGAAAATGTGGACTTCCTATTTAGACATTCATAGTCAACAAATATAAATAAAAAATAAAAATAAAAAAATTATGGGTAAAACAACAGACAAAAAAAAACAATCCATCTCCTTCAGTCCTAGAAAAGCAGCAAAAGGTTAATTACAGTATGTGGTTGGTAAAGTTTACAGGTGCAGAATTACATCTGCTTCTTTTTCAAATGACATTACAAGAAAAAATGTAGGCACTGCATGCCAATTTGTGAATAGAAAGTGTTAAATGCTAACTTTGCTTCAGAAGTTTGGGCAGGGCTTCAGAGATTAAAAAGGTGTGGTGACATGTTTGGTGAGCTGTCCTTTCAGTGATTAGACTCCTAATGCAATAAACCTTTAAACCATCTTAAACAACTTAGCAATTTAAACTAGTGACAATTCAAGAGAAATGACAGAAATCTTGTCTGATTTGATCTGATCTGAATTGGAGGGAAGCATGTACATTTAGTCAAAAGATTTCAAACGTAATCCAGTTACAGCACTTCTGTTCTTATAAACTTCACAACTAGTAGCCACACAAAGCAAAAAGAATGTGTATTGAGATAAAACATGCATTCATTACTGGGAGCAGTTTCAGTATTTACAGCTACTCACTTGGCAGACAATAAGAAAACAAATTATTTGTATACATTCAGGCTAGGCTTCTTACAAAACATCATTTTGTTTGCAGGGTTGCTGCTGTTACTGATAACCACCATGGACTGAAAGTGTAACAAAATCCGTGACATTACTAACATTAAAATAATTACCATCTACCACAGTAATGTCTCCCTTGAAATAAATAAGGGTAATGAATAATGCCAACATAAGAATGCATTTACATCTACCAGTCATCTGTGATGTGGATTTAGTGATGCACTTGCCTATCAGTGGCTCAAAACGCAGCAGAATAAGAACGAGAAGTAATTCAAATTACTTTCCTCGGGTAGAAAGAGTCATTGCAGGTTGTCTTCTTTTTATACGGCCTTCTCTTTAGGCATATAAAGCAGTGATACAAAGGGACTGCTGGAAAGTGTGGTTTCAAAGCAAGCATTAAACATTGCATGATGTATTCAAGTCGCAGGTGATTCTGACATATGCCTCATTTCTCCTTCTGAGTCACCCCTCATGTAGCAACATCACAGGCATGGTGATGAGTGTTAGTTAGGCAGTACTCCCCAGTGCCTGAACTACCACAAGTGAGTATATTATACATTGAACAGCATCAGCACTGGCTAGAGCTGGACCTTTAGGGGTTAACTGTTTTATAGCACTAGTGAGGTAGCTTCAACTCATATCATCAAATTATAAGATCAGATGTACAACAGATCATTTAAATGAGCTGGACAAACGTAAGAAAAATAGCAATTGCATTATTTCAGTCACTGCATAAAATGGTGGCTGTATATACATAATAAGCTGATAGTGTGCTCTGATTAACCCGTTGAGACAATGAGGGTGTTAACAAATACTGCCTATCCACATAGCTCCAGACTGCTGTGATTTCCACCTACTGTATGTCTTTTCCCCTCACATTTAACTTTACTCTTCCTAGATTTACTGGCCTGTTTAATGATTCATACATTATTTTAAAGTGATTTTTTTGGCATATAACATTTTATGAATAAAAAGCATGTTCCTTAAAATGTCTCAATCTCCATCCCCTGTATACACATGCACACTCATACACACCACAGACTCACAAGCAAAAACGCACTAGCACACAAACATATACACACAGTGACACATACAAACACACATAAAGACTATAAGTTCCAAAAATACTCTGGAGTCAGGACATGTATAAAAACATAGGTTTATTCTGTAATCCACAAAGTAAAACATTAGCACACTTGACTTTTCAATTTCAAAATAAAGCAAACAGTACCTTCATAAAAGCATTCGCTTCTACACAGCCCTTCCAGGATATAGCCTATCTTGTAAACAAAAGGACAGTTCAAAACTGCAAGCCTCTCTCAGGGCCAACTTTCAACTCTAATAGCAACTATTTCGACAGTTATAATCCACAGGTTGCTCTCCATAGATTAGTACCAGGTGGGTTGTTCTACACATCCAGGTTTTCCTTCAAATGTGCCTCTGTGATTACTCCCTTTTATACTGCATTAAGTGGAAATTATAAACTGTGATCTAGCTAATTGCTGTGAAGATATTCCCACACCCTATAATGCAATATATATTCTGAATGCACATCAAAGGCACGTATACATTGTCCATAAACAGCATGTTACAACTGCTGTCTACCAACATAAAACTAGGGGCTTTGGAATCAAAACAATGTATTGTAAGCCTTGGATACCCCACCAATATTTCTGTTAGCTAGGATAGGTCTGTGTGCCAGTAGGCAAAACCTGTGTGTCACTATATACTGAAAGGCTTGGAAGGATAGTGCCCACCAGCATAGCCTGGTATTAATATCCATTTGCCTTCCTGACCATGGCAAAGGTGCATGATCTGTTACAAAGTTGAACTGCCTGCCTAGCAAATAGTATTTCAAAGCATTAAAAATACTTTATAACCAGTCTCTTTCTACAGTTGAGTATCCCATTTATGCATTGCTCAGTTCACTACTGATATAGCAAATAGGAAGGTCCTCTCATTTAGGATACATTGACACTTCAATGTGTACAGCAAACTATTTAGTAAAATCAGAAATTTACTAACACAGCTTTAGGACAATGTATACTTTTTAGTTAATAGCTCAGCCTTATCATAGCAGAGATACAGCTCAAGTGGCATTTCTTAATACAATACATCAAAACCAAAATAAAGGAAAACTGGTCACTTCAGTGTTTCTAGATCTTTCTAAGATATTCATGTCTGTCTCCCATTCGAAACTACTGTGCAAGCTGTCGAACCTTAGCTTCTCTGATACTTCTGTCAGATCATTTGAAACATATCATAACAAGTGTCAAAGTGTTAAGTAGTGAAATGCTAACTAAGCCTTTCTACCATAACTGTTCAAGTCCCCCAAGGGTCCATCTTAGAACTTCAATTGTTCAACAGAGAGACCATCACTTTTCCAAGATACAGACAATTGATTTGTAGAGTAGTTTGCATTACATCAAATTTCATTTTTTGATGTATGTAGAATATGTAGCCATCTGTATCCAGTGTTGTGAGTCAGTGTAAGACCATCTGTATCCAGTGTTGTGAAGCAGTGTAAGACCATCTGTATCCAGTGTTGTGAATCAGTGTAAGACCATCTGTATCCAGTGTTGTGAAGCAGTGTAAGACCATCTGTATCCAGTGTTGTGAAGCAGTGTAAGACCATCTGTATCCAGTGTTGTGAAGCAGTGTAAGACCATCTGTATCCAGTGTTGTGAATCAGTGTAAGACCATCTGTATCCAGTGTTGTGAATCGGTGTAAGACCATCTGTATCCAGTGTTGTGAAGCAGTGTAAGACCATCTGTATCCAGTGTTGTGAATCAGTGTAAGACCATCTGTATCCAGTGTTGTGAAGCAGTGTAAGACCATCTGTATCCAGTGTTGTGAATCAGTGTAAGACCATCTGTATCCAGTGTTGTGAAGCAGTGTAAGACCATCTGTATCCAGTGTTGTGAAGCAGTGTAAGACCATCTGTATCCAGTGTTGTAAAGCAGTGTTTGATTCACTTACATTGCTTAGGTTAGTTTAAAGTGCAAGTTGTCACTTTTGTAGCTGAAGTGTTTCTTGTGTTTTTTTATGGGTGGTGGTCTTTAACTGGAGATCAGCATTTTCTTTACTGGTCAGTTGCCATCTTTCTTAGGTTTCAGTATGAGATTGCTAACTGTGGGGTTAGGATATTTTTCTTTTTTTTTTTTTTTTATTAAATTTGGGGGCTGGAAGTGTTGGGAGCATCCCCCTTGCAAAAACATCCAGTAAGTTTTCATAATTTAGCTTCATTTAGATGCAACATAGTTAATATATTAAAAGTGTGAATTAGTGAAATTTAACTTGTCAATATAGGCCTATTCAATATATTCCAAAATAACTTAATCACAGCCTCTTGCTAATCAAAAGTATGCAGATGATTGGGCCATTAGTTCACTAATGGCATTTTGAAACCGCATTGGTCAATTGTTTAAAATGTTGATGCTAAACGTGGAATTCGGACTGCTGAAAAGAAAACCAAACTGAAAATGAATACACCAACAACCAAGGTTCAATGCATTCGACATAGCAGGAGGTAATGTCACTCACCTCCTGCTATGCACATTAACGTACAGTTAGAGTGTAGAGTCAATGGTACATTAATTCTACTATTTTGCGGGAGGGCTATGCCCCCCATGTGTCCCTCAAAACCCCTGCACATTAAATATACCAACTCCGAGATCGCACTTCAGTGAGGAAATGGGATAATTCCCTGTTCCTCACTGAACCGCGATCTCCCTGTAGATTCTCGAACCCAAATGCTCGACTGACACTACCCATTCGCTGTAGTGCAGTCAATCGATTTGGGTTCAACATTCTGCCCACTTGGAAACTGTAAGTTGACTATATGCCATTCGACTGATGCAGTTTCCAAGTTGTGATAGTGAACACCGGCCATCATTTGCTCTAACACCATCCCAGAATTACAGACTCATACTCTACAGCCTTTTTCCTATACATTATCTTGGTCAAAGCAATATCATATATTATTAAATCCCCAAAAGACAAGCTAATATTATTAATTACAAAGTCAGCTTCTGATATTAAAAACAATTTCAAACTGCAATCATCAGACAATACTAAAATAAGAATAGCTCCCCCATACAAAACTCCCTGGAGTTATCATTAATAAAGACTTGAGATGTAATCTCCACTTTCAGTATGCAGTGAAAAATGCATCAGAAACTTGGATTCTTATACAGAACAAAAACTCTAAATAAAAGATTATGCCCACAAAGCCACACCTGCTGCTTTACTAATTATCACGTCTTCTTTATGCTGCTCTCATTTTAACTAACATAAATTGTTACACCAAAGCAAGGCTACAATGAAATAATGAACCACTCTAATAGATCTGAACATTAGCTAGCCATTAGACAACTTAAATGAATGGAATTTCCCAACTACATTAACTACACACAGCTAAAAGTAGTCCATAAAATCCTCTACCAAATAAACAAGTTTCTATCCTTTGGTACACTTGTAAAGTGGTACTCACTTCTGCTCTCAAGACAAATAAACTGCCTACACACAAAAATAAAATAATTTCCACGTTGGTGCACTATACTGAAGCTATGGCATTACATTTGTGAATTTGATTTCCCCAATTCTTAGATCAGCAATCTCCATGTTTTCAAATTCTTAAAAATCATTCATACAAGTATTCTTGGCTCTGTCCTTGCAGCCTCTTTCCTGTTTAAGCTAACACTGACCAAACAATACTTTTCTCCTCTTCGTATCTCTCTAAGTACTACATTACTACTCATTAGCATGTTGAACATACTCTCTCTAAGTGCTACATTACTACTCATTAGCATGTTGAACACACTGTCTCTAAGTACTGCATTACTACTCATTAGCATGTTGAACATACTCTCTCTCTAAGTACTGCATTACTACTCATTAGCATCTTGAACATACTGTCTCTAAGTACTGCATTACTACTCATTAGCATGTTGAACATACTCTCTCTCTAAGTACTGCATTACTACTCATTAGCATATTGAACATACATATACAGACTTATTTTGAAAGTTCTTCTTTTAATTTATGTTTCCATATTGTAACATATTACAAATATGACTCATTGCACATTCTAATGTAAATATTGTTTTATATATTATAAATAACCTTTTCACATTTTATTCTCTAAATTCTCCCCAGCACTGTTCTAAAAATGTTTTTTTTTTTTGGTCACTCAGCTTTTCTAGGTAAACAAAGGCAAGTAAATAAATAAAAATATACATAAGTGCATGCAATCTGCATGAAGAGACCATTGGACCTTGACAGGAGCCTTCTCATCTTGCAAGATCTGTTAAAGGACAGGCAGTAGTCACAAAAGTAGGCCCAAGCTTTCTGTAGTACCCAGACAGCCCACAGTCAGTCTGCATCTATCTGTTACTAGAGGGTAAAGGTCACTTATACACTATCTTTTTCCTAGTAGTAGTCAACACTCATCTTCCTATAAGGTATTCTACATACTTAGCTTCTGTCATACCCAGTTTACTTTTCTGAGCACATACCATCATGTCTGCTTGTCTTAGTATTCAAACACAGTATGCGGTTCTGTTAAGTGAGATTCCAGTCTTCTGAAGGAATGATTACATGTCATCCCAGTATGCTGCAGTGCATTGCAACTGGGGCTTCAATATTTTATCCATCTACCACTGAAAGTTGGCTGGGGTTCCACACAGGCCAAATGGCAAAATTGTATCCTCACCGAGACCATCAGGGGTTACAGCAGCTGGTTTAACTGGTATCTGTCTGTAGTCTTTCCTTTTTTATTTCATTCAGATAAAACTATCCAACTTCACAGTTCACTACATTTATTTGTTCCAGAAATTTGTTTTCCATAAAGGGCACTAAAACTAATATATGTTCTTCTAAGATAAATTCTTAAAGACAGTCATTCAAATTGTTTATTACTTATTGACATTTGATTACAAAGAAAGTCCAACTGGGTAGAAGTCCATTTTCAGCAAGGGCCCAAGGATAAAAGTTCTAATGTATTACAAAACATGTCAAGATCAATAATTTTACAATATTTAAAAATAATACAAAAAACAACTACAGTTTCAATAATTATATCAAATTAAACATACTATGAATGCATTTGTTAAGAATAGATTCAAGTAATACGACAGTGATTTAATAGTTAGAGAAATTGGAGCATGTTTATAGAGAAATTAAAGGTAAGTTAGTATAATGCAAACAGGAATTGCAATATGAAGTGAGAGAAAAGCAGGTTTATAGTATATTTAGAGAGAGAGGAAGCCAGGGGGGGAGAATTTGACAGAAGTAAGAGAAGTAAGGAAGTGCGTGAAGAAGGGAGAGTAAGGAGGTATAAGATATGAAAAGGTACTACAATCTCTATGATGTCTGAAAATAAATATACCCCTGTTTTCTGGGTCAGCCTGTAACAGATATGTGGGCTGCACTTTAGCTTTGGAACAGGTAAACTAAAATATGTAATTTATTTTACAATATGTTTATTTTTAGCTGCAGGAAAATGTGGGAACTTGTGACCTTTCTCTATACAATGAATTAAAAAAAAGTATTTGAAATGTGTAAGTGCGTTCTTTTGGGAAATGCAGCAATTATATACGTGATATGAAATTATATGAAATGTATGGCATGTATATAAAACAGAAGTTGTAACTAAAACATTCTGTGATTGCAAGATATGTGACTACTCTAAGACCATGAAGCTAAAGGCCATAAAATAGAAATTAGTGAATTCCTGAAAGGAGATGACTAGCCAGGAATAGGAAGGCAAACTCATTAGCAGGTGAATATGAAACTGTGTTTTGTTACATCTGTTATTTCTGTATGGAAAAAATATATAAGCAAAGATAAGCCAAATAGCTGAATTAACAGAAAATGATAAAAAAGGAGGAAAGATAAAAGAGCTACCTTGGTGTTTTTATTGTACAGACCTATGAAACCTTTCTGCAGCTGGCTGTGCCTGTACTATTTAGAAATTCAACCAGTTTAGCTTAGGGCTTTGTCAATACATAGGAAAAAGTCTAGCTGTAGACAGATATTTTCCACTTCTTGGAATCTATTTGTTCAGAGGGGTTATTTTCCCCCTCTGTAATTTCATATTTCTATGTATATTTAATTGTTAACTATACTAGTTAACTCATATTTTCTTAAGTAAAGTATTTTATTTATTTTAAAAAATTGTGACTGGTTATCCTTGTTTCATTAATTAATAAGATAATATTTATTTCTAAGTGGAGACTGCTGGCATTGACCACTAACTGGTCAACCCCCTCTGCTGCATATTATATACCAGTTCTGTTTACAACTATTTGCTTGTTAATATGAGTGAAACAGTAACAGGCAGATAATCCGGGGTGGTGGGATTTTGCTACCTTGGGCCAGGAGAAAAGGCTGTAGTGCTAGAAAATATTACCAGCCTTCCCTGGGAAATAATTATTATTATGAAAACATTAATAGTACCCCAGTCATAGTAGAATATGGGTCATAAAACCTGAACTACATTTCTCTTAAAATAAGTGTGTACTTTATCATACCAATAGTTTTAGGATCATTAAGTCTGGCAGGACACTGTCATCAATACATTCTTGGTGTGGACAAACGGGATTAAAATTAATAGCAGTCAAAAATGTATAGACCCTTTGTCACTGATTAACACTGTTGCATTCTGAGACACTATGGTGATATATAATCTCTAAAAGGCCTTCTATGGAACATAAGAACACATTTAGTGTATGTCAAAATACCTGAATTAAGCTTATAGGAAGAATATTTGAAAGGTTTCATCAGTTGAACGTATGTTGTCTCAATAGACTTTTTAGAAGTAAAATGTACCTGGACTTTAGCTGTTGTGTAGACCCCCTTTCCATCTCTTCTATGTTTGAGCATTGTGACAATCAACATGATAACAAGTTTAAAAATATATTTTTGTGAGAACATTAATAGAACAAGGGAAGGGGGTACATCCATAAGACAAAGTGTGGTGTAATTATGGAGCTACATACCAAATGACATAAGGTTGAGTAATACATTACAGAAATTCCAGCTCCAACAGGATCGATGGATCTGTGACAGGAAATTCATTGGTGGATTGGAGGAGTCTGTATTCCTAGCTGTCCATTATCCTGAATGCAGGTATTAGGAATTTATAAATCTATGTTATGAATTTACAAACAAGGAGTCACGATACATACAGAGAAAAAGGCAGTTATTTGCCTTAGAGGTGATGAGATAAAGTGTTTTTATTATCACACAAAGGGTTGTGGATGTGTGGAACAGTCTTTTACAGAAAATGATGGCATCAAACATGGTGAAGGAATTCAAAAGGGATGGGATAAGAAGGGCTCCTAGCTTTCAGAGCAATTTATAATCTTTGTATGGTGGTTGTTGTTGTCTTTCGGCTTTTTCCCGGTTAGGGGTCACCACAGCGGAACTCCAGTCCGCTAATGATTGGCAGTAGATTTTCATGAACGCCGAGGTGCCAGCTTTATGGTCAGCCTTCAACAAAGGCATGCCCATTTACGCATGTCTTTCAAACACCCACCCAGCCGTGGGGAGGACATGCAGACTCCACACAGAAGGCACTCCCCGCACTCCAGCCGAGAATCAAATGGGAGAACCTCTTGCTGTGAGGAAACAACGCTACCGCTGCACCACTATAATCTCTGTATGGTAATTGGCTAAATGACGGGTCAGAAATAGTTGCTCTCACATTGCTTTTCTCTGTAATAATGTGAGGAAATACTTCCCATGAATATTAGTGAAATATCTAAAACAACTTACCAGAAGCCATAGTGGGACCACAGTACTGAAAGACATAAAATGCACATCAAACTAATGTTGCAATACTAACAGGAGACAAAAAAGTAACTGAGACCTGTAATCTGCTAGCATCCAGGTATAGTAGCAGTAAGGAAGTAAAAACAGGATAAGTTTGACAGGTATGCCATTTCACTGCTATGATTGCATCTTTTTTCCCCTCAGGACGTAAAGCACTACTACATGTTGAAAGTAACAGAGCACTGGTATATATTTTTTTCCATATCCTCTCTTTCAAGTTCGTAACTGTGGAATTCTATAAACGTATGAGCCAAGAAGACATCAGAGGGTGATAGAGCACAGAGATGAGAAGGCATTTTGAAATACAAAACATGAATTAAAAGCTATTTTATAAGTAAAGGTACTCCTTGAGTGATTATGGCTGAAGATGAGAAAGTAAACAAACATTTTAGCTCGGCACAATATCTTAAAATAATAAGCTACTTACCCAATCTGTTCAAGGTAGCATCCAAAATGCATAAACAGTAACATTAAAAAATATAAACTAGTGCTTTCTTAGAAAAGCTGCCTGCAAGGATATTTATAAGACATTAAGGCATGCCATACATTTAAGGGCTGCAGACTTGATTAAGTTAAACATAAAAAACATCTGGAACTCTATGATCACAGAAACTTCACAGATGGTATGGAAGGCAGAAAAACTGCAGTCAACTTGAAAGGTATTTTGACTTCCAAATGGAACTGCAGCTTGCAGACATTGAACTGTTTACCAGCACCGTGCTCACATACTTCTGCTGTGTGAATTCTTTGAAATTTTTGTTTGCATGTGCAAATGTGCTTCTGTATTATGACTTGCAGATGCTCTGGTACTTAGATTAGCAAATGTACTAGAATTACCTCACCAAAACCTCCAGTAGCTCATAGTCATCCCAGATAAGACTTTCAGTCACTCAGTTCTGACTGAGCCGACAGGCAAAAAAAGCAAATAAGATACAAAATATACAAATCTATAAAAGTTATATATACATTGATAAGCTACATAACTGTGAATTCAGAATGACAATATTTATAAAGAAGTCAAAACAGGAGCCTGGAATAAGATTAATCAATATCTAAAGAAATTTTGTCCCAGTACAACAGTTGGTGCCCTAAACAATCTTTCAAAGTAGCTAGGGTAAGTATGATCACAAAATTCAAGAAAAGGATGCATAAGTAGCCTTGAATATGGAGACAGAGAGAGAGAGTGTGTGTGTGTGTGTGTGTGTGTGTGTGTGTGTGTGTGTGTGTGTGTGTGTGTGTGTGTGTGTGTGTGAGAGAGAGAGAGAGAAAGACAGCAAAACACAGATCTAATAAATCTGCCTTTTCATTGTAAAAATGGACAATCAGTATGGCTGTGGCATCTCTTGAAGACACTTCCTTGTTCATATTTTTTATTTAATTATTCAATGGTTTATCTATTTATTTAATTTGCTGATTGTTTGGCCCCACTGAGCCTAAGGTCACTGCACATGGGAGACCAAGGTTCACATACCAGATAAGAGCAGAAATAAATATACTTTAGAGCAGAAATAAAATCAGTACATTATAGTGTATGGCATTATATACACAGGTAGATTACATGTTTGAGCAGACAATGTTGTTAGTATATGAACCACAAAAAACATGAGACAAAGGGTATAGAACTAGGCATTCAAAAGAAGGAGTGACTGCCTAACCAGAAATTCTAGACAAGCCATAACAGCTGTACAAGACAGGGGTATACACATTATATACAGTTCAGTAGAAGTTGAGTACAGCAACAGTTAGACATTGCAGTATTATTATTTAGTTTACAGGAGATCACAACAATGCCCAGAGCAAGCACGCATGATCGAAGAACCCATAATGCACTGCATACATAACAATACTGGTAAAAGGCGAGGGAGTTCTGCAAAGTATGGCTCACGCAACACAGTAAGTAGTTGTAGCATAATACATACCTGTCACAGTGGCACACATTACACTAGAGATATTCACGAAGGGCTGTTCTCATCAGCCTGGAAGACACAATAATTCTAAACAAATCTCTGTCTTCCAATGAATTTGAGGATATACGTTTTTGTTTTCTGTATGTTTTAAGCAAAGTTTTAGTGGCTAATATTTATGTCTTTTCTTTCAAAGCCATTCCCTTTGGCATTTTAAGAGGGTTAGTTGGCAGCTGTCAGAACAGCCCCAGAATTGTGTTATTGATATGGAAATATATATTAACTCTTGGAAGTCCAAAACATGGAATTTTGAGACTGAAAATTTGACCAGCATTGTGGATGAGTTTAAGTACTTGGGATCAATAGTTCAGAGTAATGGTGAGTGTGGAAGAGAGGTGAAGAAGAGAGTACAGGCAGGGTGGAGTGGGTGGGGAAGAGTGTCAGGAGTGATTTGTGACAGATGAGTACCAGTAAGAGTGAAAGGGAAGGTCTACAAGAGGGTAGTGAGACCAGCTATGTTATATGGGTTGGAGACAGTGGCACTGACAAAAAGGCAGGAGTTTGAGCTGGATGTGGCAGAGTTAAAGATGTTAAGATTTGAACTGGGTGTGACGAGGGTGGACAGGATTAGGAATAAGTATATTAGAGGGTCAGCCCAGGTTGAACGGTTTGGAGACAAAGCAAGAGAGGCAAGATTACGTTGATCTGGACATGTGCTCAGGAGGAATGCTGAGTATATTGGGAAAAAGATGCTGAGGATGAAGCTACCAGGTAACAGGAAAAGAGGAAGGCCTAAGATAAGGTTTATGGAAGTGGTGAGAGAGGACATGCAGGTGGTTGGTGTGTCAGAGCAAGATGCAGAGGACAGGAAGAAATGGAAACAGGTGATCCACTTTGGCGACCCGTAACGGGAGCAGCTGAAAGAAAAAGAAGAAGAAGATTGAAAGTAACTTTTCAATGGACATACTCTGTGTGGGGTCTTCATACAGACACCCACATGTTAAGTGCTTTAACCCTGTACCCCATAACTTATTTTACTTATCCCTAATATGCTATAACTGTGGGTTAAAATAATTACTCCTTTTTCCTCAGATTTATTCCCAGAATTCAGTGCTTCAGAGTTCAAAGCAATCAGCAGTAGCACTATTTCCTCCATGTTTTACAACAGACCCAGACTTCTAAAACCACTTAATCTGGAACTCTCGGGTTGTTAACGTTCTGTTAGCCAAGCACTGGCCCCAGCCATAGTCCACCAGCAGCTTCATGTTGCTACCATCTGTTACGTAATGCAGTGCTTTTTCAAATAAGTGACATACTGCAGGGTGACAGCCATGCCTTTTGCTCATATTCCTGTTGCATGTTTTAGGACCATAAGTACAATCCTTGGAACAGCAAGAATTTAATTATCATTACAGGGAAATATGTACTAACTTGAAAACTGCTGTATCTTGGATTATTCTCTCATCTCCAAGATTCAGTGATGTTAACATTAGTATAAGTAACAGAGTTGTGTGGTTGTAGCATCACACATCATGAGTACATGGGTGCTTTCCCCTTGCAAAAAAAAAAAAAACTTGAAAAATGAAAAATGAAATCACTTTTTATGAGCAACAGCTAGTTTGCTCTTATGTTGCATTCATTTGCTGGAGTTTCGCTACTTACATTTAAGAGTCTCAAAAAAAATTCCAATAGGGCTGTTGTCGCTGTAGGTAAAAATCAGCTGTGCTGATGAGCAAAGACAGAGAGAAACTGTACTTACCCACCATTTTACTAACCCTTCCTAAACAAAAGTTGCATGTGAGTTTCAGAGTGTTTCAGTAAACATATAAACATGTTTAATTGTACAGTGCAGATGCAGTGCTATAACCTTATTGGCCAAAGCATGCCCAATAGTCATGGTCTGGAATAACCATATGCCTGTAAAATGGCATTTATAAATATAATTAATATATATTTATAAATATAATGAATATAACTTGTTTAACTATTTCCATTAAATAATAACAAAAAGGCGTTCCATGGCATGGGTTGTAAAACTGCTATGCATTTCACTGGAGGTGCTTGGGTGAATCCTGGCCATCCAAGGTTCCTCTCTTAGCTCTGGATGTTCCTCTGGAGGTCCTTTTGATGTTGCTCTGGAAGATAGAGGGATTTCTCTTTGGACGGTCCAGCTGCAATAAAAGAAATTTTAATGCTGAGAATGGTGCGATAAAACACACAGGTACTCAGTTCTCATTCTTCGAGTTCTTTATTGGCAGACTGGGTTAAGTCACTCTGCTATGTCTAATGACAAAACCACAGTGAATATAAGTAAACCTCCAGAAACACATGCTCAGTCATGCCATATTGCTTACACATTAAAGAGAAGGTGATAAAACAAGGTATTTTGGAAAGTTTTTCATATTTTAAAAATATAATGAAAATTGGCGGGTTTAAAAATGCTGACTAGATGAAGCTGGAAATGTTAAATATTATAATCCTTTTCTGATTCTCTATCATGGCTTGCTAGGTATGCCTTCTGTCTTGTGTTACATGCATTAGAAATCTAGTGTAGCTCACACTCTCACATTACAATTTATTTAACATTTGTTGACTGGGAAAGTCTGACTAGGTTTCACAGATTCTGTTTTCAGTGGAGGCCTGGGGCGAAATGCTCCAGAAGCATGTCTTTAGAATATGGGAGGAAACCCACGCAAATGCAGGGAGAACATGCAAACTCCACACAGAAGACACCCCAGCTGGGAATCGAACCAGAGAACCTCTTGCTGTGAGGCGACAGCATTAACCGCTGCACCACTGCACTGCCCAATATAACTGAGGGTTATACAATACAAGACATCCCCTTCTTTCATTTTAGCTGTAACAAGCCCTATTAACATTCCATATCATACAATGAACCTTGTGTACAGTAATGTATAAATCTAAAATAACATTACCATGAGAAAAACATCACTAATGAAAATGTATAGATGTCACTGTTCTCACCTTCCATATTTGTTCATTTTAATAGGTTGCACACTTCATACAGTTGTTATACACGCACTATTATGCATTCTGAGGGTAAAAGGTTGGAATCGGTGAAGCATGATGTCAGAAATCATGTACTGCTACCGAGTCTGGAAGAGTAAATAGAAGAAAACAGACTGAATAGTTAAGGTTTTCATAGTGAATATATGTTCATCTGAATGAATTCTAATACACTGTCTGTGTAGCGTGAATGCCTTTGCTGATAACAACTCAGCACGCTTCAAGAAGAAATAGTGACAGATTCCTTCCCATAAAACATGCCATATATGTTACCTCTCAGATAAACACAGCACTGACACTGGTTGGTGTACAGTTCTAAACAGTCTGATTCAACAGGCGACACAAATCTAGACACCTTATTGCAAACATTTTAACCAAAGTTAAAAATATAGTATTTTTTCACAACAAATTCCTACATAGGTTCATAGATGTGTACTAGGCTAATGGCCCTGGAGCCTATATAAGCCTAGCTCAAGAAGATTCCCTGGCATCATGCCATACAAAGTGCAGTAAATAGTGATTTTTACTTTTTTATATGTTATTATGAAATGTCTGCACTGCAAAGCTGAAAAACAATAGCAGTTATTTTAATATATTTTATTATGACATCTACATTAGGTAGCACATCTATTCACTTATTTCCATGTGAGTAATGTTAATAGTTACTAAATTCATTTTATATTTGTCATTTCAAAACAAGAAATATCTGGCTGCCTCTGGACCATTTCACTCAGGACTGCAAAAGTAAAATAAAGTCTTTTGTCTGTATTCTTGGAATAAATGTTAAATCTCACACTGAGTGCTTTTTGTCAATCTATGAAGCTAAAATGGCATGCAAAATAACTTTGACAGCTGCAGTGGTTGGAGCTAAAACTCAAACTCAAGAACTGTTAGGTTATACAGTTCAGGGAAAACAGCCTCAGGCAGGTGTATATGATATAAATGAAAAAAAAGGGGGAAAGAAAAAGATAAGGGCCTAGTCAAACATTTTATAGATACCAAATTTGCTTCACAAGGGTATTATATTCCACAACAAACTTCACACAATATCAACCACTTCCAAGTTACAACGTAAGTGTACAATGGCTATATTTGTCACTGCAACTAAGCCATACAATAAATGACTGGCAAACAGAGCAATGTATCTAACATTATGAAAGCTCATTGATGTGACTATAATAATTTACAGTTCAAAACAAAAATCTGGGAACTTATACGCAACAAGATATGACAAAACTCTCACTGAGCAGTTTTGAAACTAATTTCTATAAAGTAAACAACAACAAAAAAATTACTGCATTAAAGTCAACTTCTACCATAATATTTTACAGAAACTGCATCAGGTGACATCCTTCACTTCAGCACTAAAGCACGAGATACAGTTGAAGGTCTTGGGTGAAGATAAAGACCCAGAAGTAGCTGTTGAAGATGGCAGGTATCATTATGGTCTGTACTAATGTCTAGACAGTGCAGACAGGCAAGTAGAAATACTAACAAAATGTACCAACATCCCATGGGGGGGGGGGTTGGGAGTTAAATGGCATGGGAATGGAATAATGGTCTAGTCACTGTAGAGAGTCTAGACGGGGCTGCATCTGGAATACAGCAACTAGGCCTGAGAGCTGTTAGTGAAAAAAAAACATCTGCTTCCTGAACACGAGGCAGAGAAGAACAACACAAACAGTACTGAGGCTGAAAGTGATGGGTGATGATGCCTGACTGAGGAATCTGGCTATGTTTATACAGGAGGAGAGTAAAAGACAGGAGATGGACCAACAAATAGAGGGACAAGACCTACATGACCTTATTATGTTACAAGATCAAAGGAAAGGGGTCTAATGAAAGGAATTAAAATGGGTATTTGATATGAGTAGAGAAGTGAGGAGGAGAGTTGTGTTTTACTGTAAGCAATGATACAGTTAATGCATAAAGGAAGAGAATTTATTTAAATTGCTGATTTTTGATGAGTTTTTATTGTTGCACGTGATGTTTTTTCCTCTGTGATTCATAAAATTAGTGATGTTCTTTTTAGTTTGGAGGGGTTATATTTAGTAAACGGTGCTAATGTAGGGATCTATGATCATTGTTTTCTGTGGAAAATCACTGCGGGTGCAGTGTATAAGTTTGGGAAAGAAGTAATTTCACTGTTTTGGAAGTTTTTTTCCCTTCTCTGTGTCAGTGCAACCATGGAGTTGGTATATATAAGTTCAGGGGGTATGGGGGAATACAGTAAATCTTGCCCCCCCTAAAAATACTTGCAGTGCAATTTTAATCTGTTGTGTGTTTTATTGGAATTCATGCATGTAACTTGTAGTAGATGTCATGTCCCCACTCTAGATCAGTAATCAAAGAGCCTGAATCCTCACCACTGGAACTGGAGAGGGACATTCACTTGGAACAAAAAGGGATATACTCAGTATTTCCAGATGCAGCTCTCTGTGTCAAGCACAATTTCTCTTAAGAGCACACAGGGAAGACACTCAGTCTGGGGTCCAGATTTCTCTAGCTGTCTCCCTCCATGTCCCTAGTAAGACTCCCAAATAGTACAGCTATAGGGTTGAGACCTCAGTCGAGTGTCCAAGCAAAGTCCTCCAGCACTCTATCTGTGAAACCAGTGCTTTGTTTCCCTGCTCCAAGTAGCTGATGCACACACACACTTTGAGATTTGATCATCACACACACATGCACACCTGGGAAAAGGCAGCACAGATTTACAAGTTATGCCGCCTTCTGCCCGGACTATAAGGCAGTTACACTACACCTGACACCCCAAAACCAGCTACTCTAAGTCTGTTCCAAGGGTACCTAATTATACTGAATGAAATTAATATTAATACAAATGGTACATTTATCAACAGCAAGGCTTTTAGGAGCAGCCAGATCTGTCACCAATCATATATATGTACTTTCAGAGATTAAAATATTCTCTAAAAGACCAGCCACAGTGAAAAGTTGAAATATATTTCATAGTAAACAATAAAAGAACATGAAAATTCTAAATATCTCTTCACAATAAACATCAGAGTTTCAATCACAGGAAATATTAAAAATAACACAGATGGACAGGTTCATACAGTTGCAGAAAAAAAAAACAATATTTAACTAATCTCACTATATTTTCCTGACTGAGCTAAAGAATTATTATTCCCTGGTTACTTACTAGAACAAGGCAAGATGAAGTCAATGAGATATAGATCCTTAGTTGTCAGGTTACAAAAACAGACTGCCCTGAGACTTCAGTCTCACCTAGTATTAAACATTATTTTTATTGATTGATTACAGAATGAGATCACATACGGCTGGTCATCTGGCTTCTGGTTCCCATGCTTCCCCTCTTGGCTAGATGCTGTCAGGATTTATTACATAGGTGTCAATAATACACAGATGCTAAAATCTGCTGCAGTTCCTGGAAATCATAAAACAATTTCAGATCTTCACTCTTCCAGAGTATTTATTTATTTATTTATTTATTTTACATTTATTTTACATTTGTTGACCGGGCTAGTCTAACTGGATACATGTCCATTTTCAGTAGAGGCCCGAGGAGAAAAGCTCCACTGTAACAGTCTATGGTAACAAACTTAAGAAAAAATATATACAAGAGTTTAACTAAAACTACTAAGCAGGAGTTAGTAACTAATTAGAATACAGAACAACAGAAAAGCAATTAGTGTAACAAAAACACACAGCAATACGAGCAGTATTATAATACAGAATAAAAAAATTTTTTTTTATGATCTTAGAGGTGATAGGGGTAAAACATAAGCAAAGTAAGTAGTTGTAATAGGAGGTAAATCATAAGAAGAGGAAGTCACAAGCTGAATAGAGTCAAGGGAAAAATAAATTGAAGTGGTGGGAGGAGTGGTATCAGCTAGATGGAGACAAGGCAGAGTGAGAGAAGGAGAAGTACTACTTATCTATATGATGGGTTTGTACAGTGCAGATAGAGGTGTTTGGAAAAGAGGTGGAAAGATGTGGAAGTAGAGAATGAGAGTCAGTCAGGGGAAGAGCAAGGGCAGAGCCAATGTGATTTGAGGTGGGTCTTTAAATGTTTCTTGAAGAGGGTGTTGAGGTCAAGGTAGTAAGTTCACTAGTGAGCTTGTTCCAGTGTGTACCCACAGCATTTGAGAAAAGGGAGTCACCTGCTTTGTTCTGAGATTTACATGTGGCTACTAGAAGATTATTAGCTGAGTAGGTTAGAGAGATTTTTATAGGGAAATAAGAGTACTAAGAATAGGTGCATTAGAAGGAAGTGGAGTATCCTGTGGGTAATAGTCAGTTGTTGAAGTAGAATGAGATTTTGCAGTTCAAGCCAACCTAGCTGTCTGAGATTTAAGCAATGATGAGTCCGATATGGGGCACCTGTAGCAAACCTGACAATGTTGTGGTAGGATGAGGCTAGTTTTGATAGGTTTGTTTTGATAGGTTAATAAAGGTTGGAGAGGCATACAGTAGTGTTGAGATGAGATGTGTTTGAGCTAAAGATATCCTAGTCTCTGGTGTGAGAAATTGTTTAAGTCTATAGAGTGCACCTATTTTTTGTTAACTGTTTTATTGTTAAATTGATGTGAGCATCAAAGTTTAGTTGATTATCTATTGTCACACCAAGCAGTTTTGTAGTGCTGTCGGGTGATATAATTGTGCCATTGTTAGAGACAATAGTAAAGGAAATTGGGATGGACTTATAAGTTGGAGTAATCAATAGTAACTTAGTCTTTTTAGGATTAAGGAGGAGACAGATGTGTTTGAACCAATTTTCTGCTGCAGTAAAACATTTTGGGTACATGAATGTAGGTCAGCAGGAGACATTGCAGTGCAGATGAGTGTAGAGTCATCTGCATACTGAATGCAAGTGGAGGATGGGAGGAGGTATTCAGATTATTAATAAAGATGGAGAAGAGGAGGGACCTAGAATAGAGCCTTGTGGGACTCCAATGGAGACTGGGAGCTGGGAGGATAAATGACCATCCCAGAGTACTGCTTGTTGTCTATTTGACAGGTAGGAGTTGAACCACAGAATAGCCATTGTGTCAAGAGAAAGGGATTTAAGCATATCAATCAGGAGATGGTGATTTACCATATCGAATGCTTTTGAGAGGTCAAGAAATAATGCAGATGAATATAGATTATTGTTGCGATTTTTGTTGATGGTGTCTGTAAAGGAGAGAAGGGCAGTGGTGGTACTATGGAATGGTCTAAAGCCGTGTTGTGAGTCAGCAAGTAGGTTATTATGGAGAAGGTGTTCTAGAAGTTGTTGCAATTAGTTCACCCCAATGACAATGCAGGAAGCTTCATGGTACAGACTTTTTGCCTCTGGCTGCACTGAGAACTGTAAGATACAATCTTTATGGCCTAAATTAAGTAATTTAATTTCTTACTAATTCCTACCTACCTATGAACCTATATTGAATGGGAGATAGGAAATTCACCCTGGGGATCACTTCTGTGGGTCTGCTCAACAGGGGAACAGGAGAATAATTTTCTTAGATGGCGAAAGCCAGGGTACTTTTGGCTAGGCTTATATAGGCCCTAGGGCCAATAGCCTAGTATCTACGTATGAAACTATGAACCTATGAACCAAAGTCAGGTGGCTTGAGATTAACCTCTTCTCTGTACAAATCAGTTTAATATTCAAATAACATAAAATTATTTACTAAATTCCAGCTATCTGTGCTGGCATATGTTATACCTCCACTGCCCTACTTCTCCTGGCATACCTGATAATACCTCACATCATCACATCTCTCCCCCTTTTGAAGACTCAATCAAGCTAGTTTTTCAAGTGACCCTTGAGAAACATTGCTTGAGAGGAATGAGCCTTTCTGGGAATACATTAACCAATGCCTTGTCTTGAGAACCCATCTGCACTGGCATTGCTAAACCCAGTACAGTGCTGCACTATCATGTCATATGCACCCCACTACAGTGCTGCACTATCATGTCATATGCCCGAAACCATAGGCTCCACCTTAGTAACTTGGCATTTTGTTGTCTGGCTCATTGTAGCCATAAATCCCCCTCATACTTCTCATGCCACCTACTGCAAACACTTAGCATCAGGGCCTCCCTATCATGGTATGGTTTCATCATGTTAACATGGTACAATTTGGGCCCCTGCCTCCTGCCTAGCAGTTTTATCATGTAGTTAACATCACTGAACTTCCTTACCACTTTGAAGGGTTCCTCCCAAGCTGCCTGCAGCTTATTGTGTCTGACAAGAATGAGGACCATTATATGCTGCTCTACAGCATACTCTCTGGCTCTAGCATTCCTGTCATACCAGACCTTTTTCTGCTGTTGGGCTCCTGGCAGGTTCTCCTTGGCCAACCCATGAGTGCCCTAAGCCTTGTCCTGAGGTTTAGGGCATATGCCACAATAGACTCCTTGTGAGATTCACAATCACCCTCCCACTCATCAGGAATAAAATCTAAAGGCACCCTCACCCTATGCCCATACAGCAATACAAAGGGAGAAAAACTTGTGGATTCCTGGGGTACTTCTCTGTATGCAAACAGCAGATGGGATAAATATTTGTCCCACTCTCTCTTAAACTGGCTTGCAAATACCTGAAGCATGGTCTTTAGTGTAGAGTTTAACTTCGCAACAAGACCATTACCCTGAAGATGGTAGAAGGTGTTTTTTAGGAGCTTCACCCCACAGCACTTCCACAGACAAGCCAGCAGGTCTGACATGAAATTGGTACCACTGTCTGTCAGTATTTCTCTTAGGAAAACTACCCTGCTGAAAATCTGTAACAAAGCATTTTCCACTTTCTCTTCCCTCATGGAGGACAGAGCAACCATTTCAGGGTATCTAGTAGCACAATCTACTACCACCAGGGTATACCTCTTCCCTGTGGAACTTGTGGTATTCAGAGGCCCCACAATATCCATAGCTACCCTCTGAAATGTCTCCTCAGTCAGAGGCAAAGGCATCAAAGGAGTCTTGACCTTGTCTCCTGCCTTGACTACTTTTTGTCACTGCTAACAGGTCCTGCAATACCCTGTTACATCCCTTGCAATCCCAGGCCAGTAAAGGTTCTGCATAATACATCTCTTGGTATGCTTTATTCCCATATGACCTGCAAAAGGTATGTCATGGGCTATGGCTTGAAGTGCCAGATGGTTGGCTCTAGGCAACTGCTGTATTACCTCACACTCTAGCCCTCCCTCAGGGGTCCTCTCTCTATACAGTAACCCTTTGTTCCAGTATACAGACTCCTTTTCCTTGAGAATCAGACACCTCCCTAGCTTCCCTCAAGCCTGCCAGTGTAGGATCCAAGAACTGAGCCTGTCTCAACTCTATCTTTATAACTCTCCCAGCTGCCCTTCCACAGGAAGTCTGGTATCCTCTGACAGTGGTGCCTCACTGTCAGCCTGGGTACTTGGGTACTACCACTCACCTCTGCCCTTGCAGTCATTCTGTCCAAGTGAACATCAGTACCTACCAGCAGCTGTGGCTCACCTTCAGGCTCACTGCTACAGGGTAGCTCTCTCTATGAAATAGCCACCTCACCAGTCTGGGCTTCAGGTATGAGGTTTGTATGGTTCTCCCCCAGACTACCAGACCCACTTGCCTGTCTCCAAGCCTGACTGCATGTATCAGAATCACTCCTTATCAAGATATCTGCAAGAATATCCTCAAACACACCTACTTGCTTGCTTCCTTTTTCACACTCCCAGTCACGGTGAACCCTGGCCAAAGGCATTTGGAATGGGGTCCATTCTAAAGCTCTGACTGGAGTGGACTGCCCAAGCAAGTACTCCTCTTTAACCACTGCAGGAGTCACAATGGTTATTTCAGAGGCTGTATCTCTCTGACAAGTAGCCTGTTTTCCATTCACTATGATAGGATATAAACTTTGGTGATAGTTTGGTGCCCCTGTGGTCACCAGACAACGTACCACAGGCATACTGTTATTCTTTCTTGTTGGTGCCCTCACCTTTTGTTCCCCTCTTTGACTCCATGGACATCCATATGATACATGGCCTCCCTGTTTACATTTAGAACATTTTACCCTTGATCCTGGCTGTGTACCTAACTAGTGGCTTCTCCTGTTACTGGTGAACTCTGTTGGGGTAGTTTAGGCTGCCCACCCTGGGTTCCCTTATATCCATGTGCAGCACTGGGTATCCCTTTCCTGTGCAGTGATGCCCTGCTTGCTAAGTAGAGATCCCCTTTATTCCTGAGCTCATCTGCAGAGTTACATTCTCGATGTGCCACCCAGATTCTCGTGTCCTCAGGCAAAGTGCTAAGGGCTTGTACCCTCACCAAAAGGTCTGCCAGCCCTTCAAAAGTGGTGGCCTGACACCCACTCACCCACTTATGAAAATAAGTGCTTAACTCAGCAAAGCAATATAATCACACACACTTTCATCTACCTTGCATCTATGCTCGCAAAACTTGTTTTCTGCTAGCTTCAGATGTTAACTTAAAACATTCAAGTAAACAGTTTTGTACTTTATCATAGTTTAAACTATCATTATCAGACAATTTAGAAACAGCAGTTTCAGCTTTACCATGGAGTAAGGGGGTTAGTAACTGTACACAGAGCCATTGGATAGCATTATACTATTTACGTACTCTTTCAAATATACGAATAAAACCATCAAAACTATCACCCTCTGTAAACTGTGGAAGACATTTATTGGCCTTTATTGCTTCTGGGGTTCAGCTATTCCATTCCACATTATCTCCATGACCTTGGCAAAGAGTCAGCATCTCCTTCTCATGTTGACTCTGCTTCTCATTTTTTTTCAGCCTTTAAATGCTGCAGTATCTCTGATGATTCTACTTTGACCTCCAAACGCCACAGTCTC
>NC_056747.1:1171036566-1171126566 GCF_019279795.1 Protopterus annectens | reverse complement strand
ACAGAGAACCTCTTGCTGTGAGGTAACAACACAACCCACTGCAACACTGCGCGATCAGTGCATTTGCTGTTTGACTAGCGGGATTGCAAATTCAGTACATTTACTTTCACTTTTAATACACTTTGAAATCATGCATTTAGATGTAAGCGTAACCGGACAGTGATTTCCACATTCTGATAGCAAACCTATATATATATATATATATATATATATACTATATATATATATATATATATATATATATATACTATATATATGTATGCAAGCCCCCCTGCACCCTTCATGTGGGGGGCTGTGCCCCCACACCCCCTGCTAATTATATATATATATATATATATATATATATATATATATATATATATATATTGATTGATATTGATATAGATATTGATATATGATTGAAAAATACTCTTCACTTTTTCTCCCCCCCTCATCTCATGCTTTATAACAAATACCCCACCTTGAAAGTCATTGACTATCAACTACTAACCCCTTCTTACCTGCATTTTGTACTTCCTAGTCTCTATTTTTCTTTTTCTTACTTATTGGTTTTTATTTTTTCTCTCAAATGAATGTTGATGCTTAATTACTATGTTTAACTGTTGCCTGATTGTATTTGTAACCCCTCTATTGAATTAAGACATGTTTATCTCCAAAATCTACTCTAATGTCTCTGTACAGTATTCACAAAATTTACTTTCTTTACATATTATGCTGTATAATTTAAGATAGTCATTTTTTCTAAGTTTTTAATGCCTTAATGTATTTGTGCATGGAGCTTTTCTCCCCGGGCCTCTGCTGAAAATGGATATGTATCCAGCTAGACTAGCCCGGTCAACAAATATAAAATAAATAAATAAATTAATATATATATATATATATATATATATATATATATATATATATATTCAGTCTTTTGGTTTTTCAATCTTCTAAAATAAATGTATATGTATATATATATATATATATATATATATATAGATATATATATAGATATATATATATATATATATATATATATATATATATATATAGATATATATATAGATATATATATATATATATATATATTTATACATACATATATATGGTACAATGTACAAAAGTAGATGGCACCTTGTCAGTGCACACACACGCACACACACACACACACACACACACACACACACACACACACACACACACACACACACACACACACACACACGTACAATCATACACACATGTATGCAGTTGCTCACACATACAATCCCACAGAGATATGTACACAGAGATGTGTGTCATGTTTATACACACACACACACACACACACACACACACACACACACACACACACACACACACACACACACACACACACACACACACACACACACACACACACACACACACACACACACACACACACACACACACACACACACACACACACACACACACATATATATATGCCAAGATACACCATAGATGGCACCTTATTCTGCACCATTTTTCACATATCAGTTACTGACCTGCTATAGCTCAGAACAGTCCAAGTACAAGTTTAAAGTGGTCACCGTACAGAAATAAATCTCTATTTTCCCAAACTGCAGCCTTATTATGGAATGTAGGAGGTTATACCATCCCCTAAACAGCACAGAAAAAAAGTTCCCATGGAAATGTAATTCAGATTTGTACTAGTAGCCATTTCTGGCAGTATGATTAACTCATTAAGAGTTGATATGAGTTAGAACAACTTCTTTCTTGTTGACCTTTGGATGTCTGATAAGCAGACTTATGGCAGATCAAATTCATCTCATGTTGTCAAGGGAAAAGGGATGAGAAAGGGAAAGTGAGACAGGAAATAGTATAATTCAGCAGCAGAGGTGGCCAATGTATGACAAAATGTAAATAGGCAATGTATAGTACTGAACCCAGAACTCATTCCTATACTATCAGTTTCTTGTGACCCTAGTAATAAGAGAAATCCTGTGACGGTATTGATACACTTGTCTGGGGGAGGGATAAGTATGTGTTCGGACAGTAGCCATATTGTCCAAGAATGGAACTTCAGTAGGACAGGGGATATCACTTAGGCAGAACCCCCGTGTTAAGAAAGGAAGTATCTGGATCAGGTCAAGGGAAAGGTGTTTCTTGAGTGCTGATGTAAAAGTCATTAAAAGGAGTTTCTCGTTAGCTGCTAAAAATGTGAAAGTCTGTGCACTCTCATCCTTTCTTTAATGAATGCCCTGCTGAAGTGTTACTTATGTTTGGGCAAGTGCAGACAAAGACATGACTTGGGCCATGTGGTCAGACTGATTAGACCAAATGGTCAAACCGTGATCACTTCTGTCATTAGATGACCCTAAGGTAATTAAACAGGTAGTGTTATTATATTGCTTATGGGATGTTTAAAACCAGTACTGATCTTCCAAATGAAGACACTCCTTCTTATTATACCTGAAGTACATTCTTATTTTCTGGTTTTGTTTACCTGTTCTTAGCAGGTAAAATGAATGGGACATGTCTGCCAGCTGAGAATGTATATAATTTCTAAGTGGTTTCTATAGAGTAGCACCCATTGCAAACAGGCACCTGAACTCACAATACAATGGTGTGTAACACTGTCCTCCCAATGAGAGAAAAAGGAACACATCATTTAGGAAGGGTCATGGTGGCAACACAGTGCAGAAGGAGATCCAAAACTATAATGCAAAAAGTTTGTCACTTTCCAGTGCAGCATAATATAGTTCATCTTCACTGCTTCCCAGTGGTCATTCACTGACTATAAGGTCATCCGGTGAGGTGAACAACAATAAAATAATCAAAAACAAAAGATTCACTGCTATCAAACTAGGTAAATGCTCCGTAACTGTACTTCTACAAAGTCCAAAGTAATAAAAAATAGCAAGAACGGAGCAAAAGCGGAGATATAAAAAACAGTGATGTTTTATTCTTCGATACAAAAACGGATAAGCGCGCTTTCGCTTATAGCTTCATCAGATCCATAAATAAAATCATTCACACACAGCATTTTATACATAAATTTAAAAAATAAATAACCAATCAAAATTCTACATCAATTAATGTCTTAAAGATGCAGTATGTATCAATAAAATAATGACAATATAATAAGGGAAGAGAAGATTAACAGCCATTCCAGGCATATAGCACTATATGAGTACATGGATGATTTTCCATTTAGTGAAAAAAAAGAAAAACATTTTCTCAATAGTTACATCAGTTATTTAGCTACAATTGCTCCCTCTTGACCTCAGTTGGCTTCATTTTATTTTTAAAATGCAACTTCTGAACATTTTGTACAGATCAAATGTCTCTCTTGCAAAAACATTACTCAGAACATCCAGTGCACTGCAATTATATCTCATTCTGAGCAGATGTAAAACTACTCGCCAGACAAGTCCAAATTAAATGTAGACATTTCAGAAACAATGGGAGGTTCACAGAGCAGGGAATTCACCATAAAAATAAAAAAAAAAAAACTTCAGATTCTGCTCATTAAGCAGAGAGAAGGAAAAATATTTAGTTATCCTGAAACTACAAGAAAAATAAAGTTCTCACCACGGAGCTCCTGTATTGAAAAGAAAAAGATAAGATGAGAGAAAGAATACTGAATTATGGGAAACATAATGCCAGTGTTATTTTGCAGAAAAATGCATTTCCAACGCAAAAGTTTAGTAGATAATTAATTTCCTAATGACCGGAATAGCTGGTCAAGAGGAGAAAGTCAGCACTTGCACCACACCACATGGAACACATAGCCCTCCAGAACACACACCAGCACTGCCTTCACATAAAAACACAATCCACATGCCCACCTTCGTGGAGGCTCTCAGTAAAAATCTACCCAAACAGCAAAGACCTCCAAGGCAGAAATGCACCTGACCACCACAACACAGCACTAATCACGAGACACATAACTGTCCTAAACAGTGTGCCACTCAACCAAAGATCCAAAGGCAAAACAGCATGCCCAATACACTAGTGATAGGTGACTCGATAGGGAGGCACACTGATGTCCCACTCACTAGGTTGAATAAGGAAAGTAACAGTCAGCTGCCTGTCAGGTGTCAGGATCTGCCACATAACACATGCACTCAGGTCCCTCAACAGCAGGTACAAATATGACTCTTTTATTGTACATGTGGGTGTGAATGACCTGAGACGTACCTCCCTGGACTACATGAAAAGAGACATGGAGGAGCTCTTGGAATATGTAGCCCAGGCGGGTATGACCCTAGCCCTGAGCAGCATCCTACCATCACCCAGAATGATACCACAGTACAAGCAGAAAATGATTGATTTCAACAATTGGCTAAGTTTCTGGTGTCATTCTAAGGAGATCCAGTATCTGTCTGTCTGGGATGACATGATTGACACACATCAATGTTTTGCCAGAGATGGCCTGCATCTGTCACCCCTGGGCTTCAGGATACTGGCCAAGGCTCTTGCCACCCCTATAGTGCCTTTTTTAGGTGGCGTTCCAAAGATCAAATTACCACCGTAACAGCTACAAACAAATGCAATCTGAGAGTCATGCTGCTCAACACTAGAAGTCTAAATCTCAAAATGCACTCACTCGAAGCACTCCTTAAAATGGAGAACATCGACATTTGTGCTGTAGCAGACACCTGGTTCAAGGCAACAGAAAGCACCCCTGCACTACCAGGCTATAACACATTCCACACCTTTCGGCCCCAGAACTTGGACCGAAGCTCCAAAGGCGGTGGTGTTTCCATATTCATAAAGGATGCGCACACCTCCAGACTGGTAGCGCAACATAACGCATCTGAGATACTTCAGGTGCAGCTAACATTGGGTAAGACAGCGATTCAGGTCATAGCCTGCTATAGGTACCCAACCATGTCCCAAGACTCACACTCCATGTTCCTAAGCACCCTGGAGAATATTAGGATCCAACCTAACACTCTCATCCTGGATGACTTCAACTACCCCTCCATTAACTAGGAAAATTACTCATGTACCAATACACTTGCCTAATACTTTTTGGAATTCATTAATTCCAATACTCTGGACCAGCTCATTCTTACACCCACTAGGGATAGCCACATCCTTGACCTGGTCATTACTAATATGGGCGACTGTTGCTCTACACCAATAGTCAACACCTCCATGGTTAGATCCGACCACAAACTAATCACCTTGGAAATCCACATCCATCCCACTCCCACTACCCCACAAAGGTAGCCACCAAGACAAACTTCTCCAAAGCTAACTTTGGGCTCCTAAAAACAGAAGTGGCTAACTTCACGGCACCCATGCAAATGGGGAATAGTTGCATGACCGCCAAATCATACACCAATGCACTGTACAAACACGTACACAAATGCATGGATCTCGCCATACCCAATAGAACCAAGATGCTCTCCTCAAAAAAAAGGAAGCCAATCTGGTGGTCCCCTGCCATAAACAAACTCTACAACAGAAGGAGGAAACTGATGCAAAATAAGGCGAAGTCCCAAGGCTGGAAAAACTCCCTTATCAGCCTCAACAAAAGGTTGAGATCCCTCATCAAATCCTCTAAAGCTAACTATGAAAACAGAATTGCAGCAGATAGTAAAGACAACCACAAGGCCTTCTATAGTTATGTAAGGAATCTCCATGGCATTACCCAGATTTGCTCTGCGCTACTGCACAATGGTACCTCCTATACCGAGCAAACAGATATTGTCAATATACTGGCCGACAGATTCACTGCTAACTTTACCACTCTCTCCCCCTCAAAAGACCGATCACAATACCAGTAGATTGCCAGGCACCCAGTATTACTGCTGCACATGTTAAAACAGCACTGTCCAAGGCCAAGAATACAGCTTCTATGGGACCTGACAATATCCCTGGCTGTGTTCTACATGAACTACAGAGTGGACTGTCACCTCACCTGTGTGCCCTGTTTAATCACAACCTCACCTCAGGCTTTGTACCTACCAAATGGCACACTGCTACAGTCATCCCTCTCCACAAAGGAGGAGTGACTACAGACCCTGGGAACTATCACCCCATTAGCCTGACGAGTCTGATATGCAAAGCTATGGAATGCATCATCATGGACCTAATAAACAAGGATATAGGGAATCTCCAAACTCTGGATCCCACACAGTTTGGTTTTGTGAAGGGTAGATCATGCCTACTCAACTTGGTCGACTTCTTTGAGTCAATCACCAGAGCTGCGGATGAAGGCAATGTGGTTCATACAGCCTACCTTGATCTGCCCAAGGTCTTTGATACCATTCCCCACTCAGGAATCATAGAAAAACTCACTAAGCTAGGCATCAAACCCTATATCACTTGGTGGGTTGCAATCTGGCTCACAGGTAGAACCCACAGTGTGAAAGTAGCTGACTCCAAGTCAAACTGCCGACTAGTCATGTGTGGAGTCCCACAGGGTTCGGTCCTGGGTCTTCTGTTTGGTATCTACTTCTCTGAAGTCCAGGCCAACATGAAGGGACTCTGGCTAACAAAGTTCGCAGATGATTGCAAGTTGGGAGCTATTATTAACTCTCCAAGTGATGTTGACATCCTACAGAAAGGCCTCAGTGACACCAACAACTGGTGTCAGAACCATGGCCTTAAGCTCAATGCCAAAAAATGTGTCATCCCCCTTGGGAAAAACCTGGTTCCCTTGAATTACCACATCGATGGTAGTCCACTGAACACAGAAGAAACTATAAGAGCTCTGGGAACACAGGTTGAGAGCAACCTCTCTTTTGACCACCACATTGCCACTGTGGTCAGAAAGTCCTTCTATGTGGCACATCTCATTACTAAGGGTTTTGCCTCCAGGAAGAAAGAGGTCATTGTCTCCCTCTACTCTTTCCCCATTAGGCCAGTCATCGAGTACAATTCCCCATTTGGCATGTACTTCACTAGACACCTGCAACAACTGGAGAGGTCACAAAAGTACCTCACAAAGGGGATCCTAGGCCTTAAACACTTGTCCTATATGGACAGACTCAAAAAATTAAAACTATTCTCTGTCTCATATCGCCTACTTAGAGACGATTTCTGCTTGACTTACAAAGCCATATCTGACCCAGCTCTGTTAGAAATGCTGCATCTAAAGAAATACCAATCCTTCCACACCACACGCTCCAGAGACCTCAACCTCATCACCACAATCAACAGAACATGCTGGAGGGACAGGTTCATAATCCAGAGACTGCCCATACTATGGAATAGACTTCCCATACATGTCAAGCAGGGCACCTTTCTGGCCCTCTTCAAGTGAAATCTTGATGAGTGGATGGGAAATAGAAAATTCACCCAGGGGGATCACTCCAATGGCTCTACTCGACAGGGGCACTAGGAACTAAGGTCGGGTGGCATGATGCCAGGGTAATCCTATGGGCTAGGCTTATAAAGGCTCCAGGGCCATTAACCTAGTACACCCCTATGAACGTTTGTGCAGCAGAAACATATGATTTTGGATGGATTTTCCCCTGAATTTTAGTAAGGATAATGCAGTCCATTTTAGCTTTTTTCCATCTCATCATTTCTGTTACTAATGGAATTATTCAGTTTCTGTCAACCATCAGACATTCTGTTAGCAACTTATGGATTTAACAAAAAATATTATATATATTATCCTTATATCTGCTTTACCCAAGTTTCCTTTTATTTATTTGTTTATTTATTTTATTTTATTTTATTTTACATTTGTTTACAGGGGAGGTCTGACTAGACAGAGATGTCCGTTTTCAGCGGAGGCCCAGGGAGAAAAGCTCCAGAACAATTGCTAACATACTATATACACAAGACATTTACATGAGCATTGTGGTTTACACATTCACTTATAAAAATATAGCAGATAACATATGATTGCATAAGATATTTACATAAGCGTAGAGATTTAGACATACAATTAAAAGTATAGCAAGTAGCAACCTAGATGGTGGTTCATACAGTATGTTTAGTAGAGAGAATCTTTGAGATGTACTGAAGATAAGACAAGAAAGGAAAACTAAAAATGGAAGAGAATATAGACAAGTTCCTACATCTTTTACATAATGTTTGAAAGTTAATGTAATTAGTTATATTGTTGAGGATAATAGCTGATCTTAGAAATGTCTTTCTTTATTTCTTATTTTTCTTTTTTTACTTATTTCATTTAACAACTGTTAATCAGGTTAGGACACTAATCACATATGACCAATTTTATTCAGGGTCCAGTGAAGATAGAATTGGATTACAAATGAACTAAAATATAATTAAAAGCACACGTTGATTAGACTACATAAACATTTTTTTGCTGATTGGGATGTCCACGTAGTTTTCAGTAGAAGCCCAGGAGAATAATCTTAACAAAACAAATTACAAAGAACTAAAAATATAAAAACTTAAAATCCAACAGGAGAAAAAAAACAAATGTATATCAGATTAACAGGGCAATGCAGGTAAACCAAACAAGATATTAACAATCATTCAGTGTCTGATTTAAAACAACGAAGATGACAGGGCAAATCAGTCAGTGTGAAAATCAATAGGGAGAAAAAAGCATTACATATTACAGCAGACACTAGGATAGGTTAGTACAGTACACCAGCATTAGTACCATGTAAGACATTGTCAAAAAGTCCGAATTAACTTCTCATAACTACACTACACATAGCTCTTGACCTCTTAGCACAAATTATCTGGACAGAAACAGAAATAATGAGGGGACAAAGCCCTAAAACTTGGGTCAAATTTTAAATATTGCTGTTATAAACTTAAAAAGTTGCTAGAATAAAAGGTCTTATGCTATCATACATTTTCTGAAGAATATGATGTCTGAAACTGAAATGTCTGTCATTATTTAGTGAATTCAGTCCTCACTGATTTGCCACAAAATCAATAAAATCACAAATTCTATGAGGAACAGACCAAAAATATGAGGCAGAAATCTGGGAGTTCTGCAAAAATCCAGACAATTGAGAGGTATGAAGGGGCTCATGGTATACAGTATATCTAAACAGGATTCTTATAGCAACTTCCCAATAATCATGAGACAAACTGTAACAGGAAATGGTGTATGTTTGCATGTAGGAAAACTGCATGGTAAACATTAATAAATACATAAGGACACAGCAGATTCAAAAACAATATGTGCTCTGCAAACCTGAAAAAGAATAAACAGTTTGTGATTTAGCAAACTCCACTATGGAAAGACAACAATATCACAGAATCCAAAATGCAAATTAAGTTAGGCAGGATGCAAATCCAACATATGGTGCCTCATATGTGATTCAGAAAGTCATCATGTTGCACATTAATAAAAGGCATGAGTAAAACCCTGCAGAATAGGCCAAACAGTTCTCACATACAGGAGGTGAAAAGCCATCTGGCAAAATCATCCTGATATACCAAAACAACCTTGCACCTCCCTATATACCCTGCTACAACTTCAGCCAATGTTGTAAGGTGACAGACCAAGACCTTGGCATCATCTGTGCCTGCTCTTAAACCAGGTGAAATGGACAGGGAGCTAGCAGAGGTTGTGTGCTCCATAAAGGATGACAATTAACCTATACTGTAATTTCACCGTCCTTTAAACTAAACAGTAATTGTTTCTGGGCATATTTGTCTCTGGGATATTCCAGTTCCATATAAGGGATAATGCTATTTTGTCCCAGATTGCAGCTTCAGGCATACTGGATTGGGGTTACCATGTTTTTTCAGATGTTCAGAGTTGGACATTTTTTACAGAAATGTGACATTTTGCAGAAGAAACCATACCCACAATCAGGGCAAAGCAATGGACTTGAATTTGTTGCCATAATAAAAGCTCAGTGCTGTAGAATTTGACATGTTGCTGTTTCATATCATTTAAGGTATCTCAGATACAAACATTTGCTTTGGCCAAGTATTGGAGGAAATTTAACAAATATTTTTTGACTTCAAATCTCAGAACATATTCCATTTTTCATATTTTTTTTCTTTTGCAAGACACAGCAGCCCAATTATGGACTGTTTTGCATAAACAGGGACAGGTGGTAACACTCGATCCTGATAACCATGTGTGGAGAATTATATAGGGTTCCTCACAACATCTACCAAACAGCTGAAAGCCATGGAAGACTTTTGTGGCATGACACAGCTCTCAAGAATCCATACAGATATGGATTGTACATAGATTACCATGAAGGCCTCTCCAGGTGACAATGCAACACTTATATAAACCAAAAAGGATGGCGTTTTCAGAACTCTCAGGGAGTTTTTTGAGCAGATGACAGAATCATACACATTGCTGCCCCCCAATCCAGAGTCCTAACATGTCACTCCTATGCAGCAGACAAACCCTATCATGCATGCCCCTGATTGGTGAAGTTCAGATCATGGTTTTCATTTATTTATTTATTTCCCTTATTTATGGTGTGGCATGTACATGGATCTTTACTGGTTGCACATCATGGACCTACCAATAGGTGATGCTGGGGACATCCACCAGCTGTGTATTAATACTGTATCCTTTGTGTATTGCATGACACATCATGGCTAGTATTGAAAATGGTGATATCTGACGTATACCGGACATGCAGGGTTCAGAAGGACCTGTTTTTTCATGTCATTTCAATACCTTGATTGAATGTATCCAATTGATTTAGATGCACTATGCACATTTGAGCAGTTGGGGTGCATAGTTTATTCCAGAACTACCCTGCCACTAATGCTTGGAAAGGCTGGATCCCTCAACCTCCTGCTGATGCCTCCTGTTCTTTTCCAGGTTGGTCGATGCTGATTGGTACAAGCCTGATTTGGATTTGTAATGTGAGGGTTGACATGTCTAGGTCTGACAGGGTAAAATAGTTGACCCACCACATCATAGACCCTCTAGAAGAAAGAGGCAGTAGCAACAAGGCCTGTGTCTATAAAGTAGCAGAGTGATGCCTACACATGCTCATGATATGAATGCACAGTACCACACAACAATGTGTGTAATCCCAGATGGCCGGACATGATAAGATTGACATATGCTAATTATGGCAGATTATGGTCAACAATAGTTTATGAGGATAACCCTCAGGATTATTGCACATGTCCACCACATCCTGCTCTGCCACTATCATATCCTGTCTAGCTTATAATGCATCTTGGTGGCATTTCTCTACGCTATCATGTACGATGGCAATCATCCATGTCAGGTCCTGGTTAGCTCCTATGGTCTTGATCCAGAGTCTCATCTGCCTGGACAACTGCTCATTGGACATCACCAGGACAAGTTATTGCACAAGTCATTTGCATACACCGGGCCACCCAGAGGCTCTATTAATTACAGCAGCTACAGCTGGTCCACTGGAGGCCGCTGCATGTGTTCCTGACATGTGGGAACGTCTTACTTGTGTTCCCAATACAGAGTAAGCCCCTGTCTGTGTTTCTGACACAGGTGGTTTCAAGATCAGTGGAAGATGCATCATAAAAACAGTGTCATCACCATCAATATCACCACTACACCTTCATGACCCAGAATTTATCTGTGGCTGCATAACCTCTACAACCGCACTACGACTCACACCACTGGTTGGTCATGGCAAAATAAAGTAACTCAAAGGCTGCCCTCCATTTCTGTCTTGTGTTGTAGTGTCTGTGTCCCACAACTCAAAAACATCATCCATCACCTGATGGAGTTGTGTATACGATACATGAATACGAATGCCAAAATTAAGGTAGGTACTATTACAAAACATTTGTCACCAAAATCTGAAAATGCAGTTTGTCTTTTCACAGTAACATTTTTTTCATCACATTAACAGTATGAAAATATTGCAATTTTATTTCTGCTAGCCATTTTTCTAGACCCTTAGGCTTCTAAAATTCATAGTCCTTTGTTTCAGAATTTGGTTACATATGACCTTATTTTCTTAGTCCTTTTTTATATTGTTAATGTACTAGGAAAAAGAGGTGAAGTCATGCCTTGTTTGTCGACATCAACGACTAAATTATGAAGAATTATGGTGTAGGATATCACAGGGTTTTTGATGCTCGCAACCACACCCCCTGTTCTACATTGTAATTTGCTGAATATGCAGATATTTATCTGTTTATGCATTTGCCATTTCTGCATGGTGCCCATTCACTCAGCAGCATTCTTTATTTAACTGAAATTACTAATTGTATAGCAGTAGGGCATAGTGTAGTAAGTCTCATGTTTCCAGTACAGGATCTGTCATGCAAGAACCATTCCTTATTTCAGATGGAAGAATCAGTTGGACTTGTTTTTTCAGGCAAGATACATTGGTGTTTTATATTTTATCTGCAAACCTGCGACATTAAGCATTCTTGTCCTCAGCTTAGCAGCTGACTCTAAGCATATTTGACTTTCTCATTACTGCAGAAGTGACTTAATCCCTACGTGCACAGAGAGATTCCAAGGCTCTAAACAATCTGCATGCATTGGAAAACATTGTAAACATTGCTAATAATATCATATATCATCCACTCCATCACTCGTCACCTTCAAACAGCTATCAAACAACTTGCAGGACGGGTCTCAATTAGGTTAAGACATTTCAAAAACAGTTAGTGAAAAATGGAGTTGGCATTCCTTCAGGTGGTAGGAAAGAGCTTCAGGCTACAGTCATAAAGTGTTGAAAAGCAAGAAAATCCGGTACAATTGAAAGGGCACAGAAAAAACATTCGTGACAAGGAGTCCCAGTGCTGAAAAGAAACAACTGAGCTTATCACATGTTCATCTGTAACTTATTATATGGGTCCTAATTCTGTGTCAATAGGAGGTGCATATTTAACTCCAATGTGTATTATTTAGAAGTGCACCAGGTAAAGGTCAAAGAAATAATATTTAGTTTATGACAGTATATATCCCTCCCTACCCTGTGGTGCACACTTATTTATTTATGTAGTCATTCATTCGTTCAGCTGAATCTGAATTTGTTTTCTAGGATAGAATTCAGATCAGTTCTTTCTACTCTCAGTTTCAGCCTGAGCTAAGTATGCAAACAAAGTTACGTAAAAATACTAAGGTATGCATGCCATGACATATGATAAAAAAGCAAAACATGTCAAGATAAATAAAAAGGAAGCATATTTGCAGTATTTAGAAAGATTTGTCAGTATGACAGTTGAGTAAAGTTTAAGCTGGTCATGAGTGACAGATAAAGGAGGAAACTCCAAGCAGAGCAGATAAGTGGCAGACAAGGATAAGTGAGAGACAGAAGTTGGAAAGATTACATTGTGCATCCTGCTAGAAAGCAGGAGCATTTAGATTGGATGGTCAGATGTGCTTTTAGAATGTTATGCTTTATGAAATTTATAGTAAGAGGAGGTGTCCTTAAGAAAGGACAGGAGGGATTCCCTCAGTTTAGAGCAAAGAATAGAGAAGTATGGCTGGAGAAATGCAATTTGGATTGAGAGAGTAACATAAGTGGGTGGGAGAGGTCAAGGTTTCTGCTGTAAGAGGGGGCAGGACTTATTAGTTTAGAAGTTAAAGGTGGAAAAGTGTGTTCATGAAAGAGGTTAATAATTGTGAAGCCAAGAGGAGGTCTGCCCATTGTTTTATAGGAAGCCATTTAGTTTTAATTAGACTAATGTAGTGGTGTTCAAATTTGGGAGATTGTATAATGAATCTGCAAAATGTTGTTAAAGATGGGTTGCTGGACAGATGTATTTTTTAGCTGAGGCCCTAAGAAATAGAAGTAGTCCATATTCTAGTTGGGAAAGCAAGATCCCTTTCCCAATAGCAGATCTGGTTGAATAGGATAGAAATGGGTAACTTTTGTGCCCAAAAACCGGAGAGAGTTGATCTTTTTATGTGTGTTTTCCAGAAGTAAACTAAATGGAGAGGGTTCTAGCTAGAGGCTGAGGTATTTTCAAGAGGAAACTTGTTCTAAAAGGAGTTAATATGATCTATAATTGTTCAGGACATAGTAGACCTTGAAAGTTTATGTTTGATCCCAAATAGCATAGCTATTATCTTTAAGGATTTTATTATAAGGAAGTTATTTTTGATCCACTGAATGAGGCAAAGAAAGTCTGGTTAAAGGCCTTGTTGAAGAGAGATGAGACATTGACTGGAACAATAAAGAATCATATCAATGTAAAAAAGCTGAGGAAGGTGAGGTAATTCAGAAGGAAGCTGTTTTTTTAAATAGACTAAAAATAGGACAGGAGCCAGAACAGAGCACTGGAGGACTCCCTTTAGAAGATGAGAGGATAGAAGAGAAGATGAGCTAAAAGGAGCTGGAGGCAGAGGATTTAAAGTTTATGTATAGGCAGTGGTTGTAAAGGTAATGTTGCAAACAGGGAATAGCATCAGAGCTAATGCTAATAATTATCAGGTGCCCTAAGGGTGAACAGCGGTCAGCTAAGTTGGATGCCCTGGTAAAGTCTAAGAAGATGGACCTGACCCAGACATTATTTTATCCACTGTAATAAGTAGCTGCCAGTGAGAAGCCAGTGAGCAGTAAAGGTGCTGCTACCTGGTCAGCACCCATGCTGCTTTTGGGAAAGAAAATGATAACTGGAGATGCAGTCTGTGACTTGGAAGCAGTTTAGCTTTTCAAAATAGTAGAATGGATATGGATCTGTACTGGGAGAGGGTTGTAGGATTTTTTTTTATTATGAAGTGATTTTAATGCATCAGTTTTTCAGATACTGGACTTGGCATTAGTGGAGAGGCAAAGTGGCACAGACTATAAATGTGTTGAAGGAGTTTTACAATGAAGTCTCAACAGTGGGACATGAACCATGGGTGAAGGTTGTCTGTACCAGGAGGGCTGTCTACTGGAATGTGTTCAAGGATTAGGATGCTGATTTTAGTAAGTCTCTTTTTAAAATGAAAGATAGGGATGTATTCCAGGCAAGAGGGGGAGGAATTATGGTACACATGAAGACACAATTGTCACTTTTTCTATACATGAAGTTCATATTTTAAAACATTAATACTTAATAGACACCACAAATTATTTACAATGAGTACTTAAGCTCATTCGAGATTTAGTATATTCTATACTAAAGGGCAACTTTAAATCATTCTTTGTTTTCTAATTCTAAGAATCTTTTGTTCATATATATGTATGTATATATATATATATATATATATATATATATATATATATATATATATATATGTCTCTACTTCACTTCGCCAAATACTCATTTCACTAAATTTCATTTCACCGAGACCAAATCACTGAAAGCTCAAATCACCAAAAACTCATTTGACCGAATCTCATTTCACCAAAAATAGTACTTGCAGTGTATATGTCCTTTTCCCCAATGAAGTCCAATCCTGGAGTTAGTATATATATATATATATATATATATATATATATATATATATATATATATATATATATATATAGTTAGTGGGGGTGGGGGGGTGTAGCCCTCCACCTACCTTGGTTATATAGTGTCCAGGTTGTGTTAAAAGGGTAAGTAAGTAGTTTTAAAACAATCTAGGTAGGGGGGATACACCCCCCACACCCCCCTAACTGTATATACTAACTCCAGGATTGCACTATAGTGGGGAAAAGGGTGTATACACTGCCACTACTATTTTCAGTGAAATTAAATTCGGTCAAATGAGTTTTTGGCGATTTGAGCATTCGGATATTTGGTCTCAGTGAAATGAAATTCAGTGAAATTAGTTTTAGGTGAAGTGAAGTACATCCACACACACACACACACACACACACACACACACACACACATATATATATATATATATATATATATATATATATATATATATATATATAGAGCTTCACTTCATAATCTCAAAATGCTGAAATCTCGAATTTCAGCATTTCGAAACTATGAAGCCAAACCCACAATCACGAACATACATACACCATACACCACATAACACACACATACCATTCGACCCACACCACACAAACCACACAACCCTACACTACATGTAAGCAGGGGGTCAAGTGCCCCCCCACACCCCCCCTACTTATATATACCAACTCCGAGATCGCACATAACGGGGAAAAAAAAAAAATCACACCATGGCATTCTACACTCGCTCACACACAAATACATATCACACATACACAAACACCAACAAATCCAACACTCACACTCATGCTTACACCTCTCTACCCCACCCACACATACAACATACAAAAACACAGACAAACAGTCACTCACCTTCAATTCCAGACACCATACCAGTCAAATACTTCACGTAACTTACCAGAAATGCATAAGCGTGGATTTGAGATATTCGAATTCGCTCATGCACTTTCGGCATTCTGCATTTTCAGCTTCATGGTCTCGGAATGCTGAAATTCGAGATTTCAGCATTTCGTGATTATGATGTGAAACTCTCTCTCTCTCTCTGTGTGTATATATATATATATATATATATATATATATATATATATATATATATATATAAAATCTCACACTGTCCTTCTTGTAGTCGGTGTTTAGCGCTGTGATTTCTTTCATTCTCCAAATCGCATACATTTCAGCTTTATTTCCTTTATTAACAGATACTCTACTTAATTCTTTTCCTTCTCAGAGTGCATCTATGAGTATGTTTATCTCCCTGTGGATGTGAGTGCCCCAAGACCTTGCTTATTGCCGATGCTATCTATTTTTTCAACCTAAGGACAAGGCCTAGATCACAGGTCTCTAAGGTCATCATATTGTAAGATAACATCTTTAAAATGTCATACCCTTAACTTCACCATTGCAGTGGGGTGTGATGCTTTCTGGCACTCACAAGTATGTACTTTCCCACACATGGTGATCCATGGAGAGCTATTCAATCATTATTATTTTTATGTTGCCTGCCAGGATGACTCCCACTGCCAGAGGTCACTCAGAACTCATGAAAACAGTGAATAGACTGTCTCTCTAATGAGAACTGGTGGATGGTTGGCTTCCCCACATGTTATCCCTGAAACTGTTAAGGACACAGAAGCATACATACTGAGAATTGTGAATACAATATTTTCATAAGTCCCGGATGTGGTCTGATTTAAGCATATCTCTGAAAACAATTTTGGCAAACTGTATTAGGAATAATCATATTAATCTGCTACTTAATTTCTCTGCACAGAACCTCTCAGGTACATATTACTGCAGAAGTTATTGTCATTTTCCTAACTTTGCTACTATGTTTGGCACTGGTTTCATCTATGTGCATGAATCTAACTATATGATTATAACATGAATCATTGTACTGCTTATATGAAACTGTTTTCAGTATCAGTTTAATGTATACTGCTTTTGTGTCCTGGATATGGTTGATGGGGGTTTTGGGCCAATCTATGGGATAGAGAGATAGCTAGGCAGACAGACAGGCAGGCAGTCGGACTAATTCAATATCATTACCATCAGTCTATAGTTCCTTCGTGGACTGACATGCAGTAAGGTGCACTTATGCAGTTCACATAGTACAGTGTGGCATTCATGCTAGTCATTGTTATTTCGTTGGTACCCACGTTCCAGAACAACTCGGGCTGCTGTCAGCACAGATGGCACCTTCTTTCTGCTGCTCCATTTGATCTGCACATTATTCCAATAAGTTTTGTGTCAAGGTACGTCACAGAGCAGGGTAAGCTCCTGCTCCCCCACAAAGGTATACATTTGTGCACGTATGTGTGCAGGCAGGCAGACAAACAGACTAGTTTGCTGCTATGTGAAATCATCAAGCCTTAATATATTAGGCTAATTTGTCAGAATGCAAGTGTCATGGTCTTCCATTTTTATAACATTTTCAGCAGTCCTCAGCCCCAAAACAGTACACTTTTAGTGCAGGACATCCATGTAAGACACCACACAGTCGTACATTAAAGCTACAGTTGAGGGGGCATAGAATGCACCCCAATGTGAGAGACAGGCCACCTCTTTACTTGATTCTGGCAGTATGCATTAGTAACCTGAGGCAACAAGCTGCTGCTGCATGTAGGTTATTTCATTTTGTCCTCAGTCTGATTCCCATAAGCTCCACATGACTATTTTGCAACATATGTGTAAACCACTTGTTGCTATTTATTGGTTTGGTATCAACAAATAACCAGAGCAATGTTCCATGAATATCCATGGTGAAGACATTTGTTTGCAATTGATCTTGCTAGTTAATAAAATAAAGAAAATAAGTATGTTATGTTCTCATAGCAATTTGCATATGTCTGATACAAAGTCGGCATATCCCAGCAGGAAGCAAGGCTCACTCTCCTTGTGCCATACATACAATGTATTTCGACAACAGACAGTGTCCCTCTCTTGACAAGCATGCAATGCTCCCCAGCTGGAGATGAAACTCAACATTGTGAATATTCAATAAATCACTAACAGTATGCAGTGCTCACAGCTGCAAGAAAGTGGGAAGCATATTAAACAGAAGGCACATTATAGGGCACATGACAAAGAATGCATTCAAGTTACACCACCCACCCCCACTTTTCCACCATCAGGACAAAAAGCTCACTAACTACGAGTTGGCATCAGACTAGGGATACAGCATTTGGCAACATCATTCTCATTTAATACATCTCTAACTTTCTGTTAACAATAGTCTTACCCTGTACTAAGACTCTGCTTACCTACAAAGCAGACTGATGATAGTGCCCTGTATCAGACTGATGTAATGATAGTGCCCTGTATCAGACTGATCTGATGATAGTGCCCTGTATCAGACTGATCTGATGATAGTGCCTTGTATCAAACTGATGTGATGATAGTGCCCTGTATCAGACTGATCTGATGATAGTGCCCTGTATCAGTCTGATCTAATGATAGTGCCTTGTATCAAACTGATGTGATGATAGTGCCTTGTATCAGACTGATCTGATGATAGTGCTCTGTATCAGACTGATGTGATGATAGTGCCCTATATGTATCGGCCTAGAAGTAAGAACCTCACTAGTGAGAGATAGTGGGTGCACCCCCCATGCACACACACACACACACACACACACACACACACACACACACACACACACACACACACACACACACACACACACACACACACAATTTCTCATAAAGATTCACAATGCTTCTTTAATTATGTTGGTATTATTCCTTTACATTACTATTATTACAGGCCCCCAGCATTTTCTGATTATCTCCATCTTTCATATTAAACATCCCTCTATCCTCAGAATGTCATTTACTCTCTCTTAGCCCCCACCCACTACATTCCAATCCTCATGATATTTTTTCCCATTTTATGTACACATAACAGCTAGTTGTAGTGTAATTCATCTTCTTCTCAAACAAACTAAAGGATAAATCAAGGCAAAATTATTTACTTTGGATCACCTGTATATTCCAATAACTACCTATATGACAGGGGTACCTGTGACTACAATAAATCCCCTATCAAAAGCTAGCTTCCTAATTCAGAAATGTGCCCATCTTATTCATTGGCAACTTTGGTGAGTTTTGTAAGGAAAAATTACTTTTCTCTCCTTTTATTTCTACAAAGCAGTCAGTAAACCCCATTCCTTTTACTCATTTACAAAACTCATTCACCCCCGTTAACAAATTCTCTCCCTGCCCATCCCCAAGCATCCCCGAACCTCTCCTCCTCCCCCCTTATCCTTACTCTTGACTCCTGTCTTCATCCTCCTGTCCTTCCTTATCAGCCTCCTTTGATCACCTTTAAGAAATTCTACCGTTAGTAAAGTTCTTCTAAACTATTTTCTTCTTTCTTTGTAAAATGTACCAAAGCATAAATGACCTGGAGCTGACAGACTATACTAACATTTCCTACATCTTTCTTTAGATCGTTTTCATCTTTAATCTCCAAACATTATGCAGTCTCAGTAGCTCAGCAGGTAGCAAATTTTCCTTTATTGCAGAAGGCTGTGGGTTCCTTTCCCACACCAGGTAGTTGGATTCATTTTCCAATATTGGCACTGCACTGCAGTATAAAGGGGAGGGGTACTGTACTCCAGAGTACGTCATCCTTCAGAGGAGACTTTAAACGGTAGCTCAGGTGGATGTAAAAGATCGCATGGCACTTACTGAAAACAGTAGGAGAAGTTCCCCAGGGCTTTGGTCAAATTTCCAATCGTCAGTATGAATACCATCTTGGGCATCCCCTGAAAAGAGGTCATTGGCCTATAGGGACTAACCCAGTCAATAAAGTGTACATAAATAAACAAAATAAATTAATAGATTTGGGAACTTCAGCAGCATTAACAAAGTGTGAGAACCCCAGCAAACTTAAAAGATCAGCACTTCTGAAGGAATAGCAGGAACCCCAAAAGATGAACACAAGCAGAAGCCTATCAACAGGGTTAATAAAGTTAAGAGGCTCACAGCTGGACTAAAAAAGTCAGATAGCCATTAGCAACATTAGCATGGCAGGGACTGGAGTCAGATAAACATAGTCAAGGAATCCCAACAGAAATGAGTGATCAGGTGACCCACGGCAAATCTGAAAATAGCGATGACCCTATCAGGATTAACAAAATCAGGAGGCCCTAACAACATTAATAAATTCAAGAAGCCCATCAAGACAAATGCATTGTGAAGACTACAGCAGGACTAGCATAGTTGTACTGTGGAAAAGTTAATTAAATCAAGGTACCTGTGTGCATTAAAGCAGTCAGGGGGCCCACTCATAATTAAAGAATCAGAGGCACACAGGAGTGTTGGAAAACAGCATGTAATTATAGCAGAACCAACTAACTCAAGGATCACAGCAAGGTTACCAGAGTCTAGGAGCCTGTAGGAGAGTTAATTAAATTACAAAGTCTGTTTTATTAAATAAAGAGTCATCACTCATTACTGAGCATGGACTGTGTATTTACAGTTTGTATTACTTCTTTGTACAACTAGAAAATATAGGCCAGTAGTAGTGATACTTAACGTTCTTCGTCCTATTACATCTGACACTTCTTATCTGGCTTACTGAACTGCAAACTCATTACATAGTGAAGTAGCCATGAAGTTAAATATCATTTTTCCCTTCCCCAAACATAAGCAAATGCACAATCAAATGAAATAATGCTTAATAACATAATATATCTAGTCATGTGAGAAGTAATAGGAACTAGAAGGCTCTGTGTGCTAGTTAAAGAATTGTCAAAAACAAACGTAAGAGTACCAGTGAAAAGTGAGTATGACAGATCTGCTCTGAACTTCCATTTAACTGATCTACCCCTGCCCAAGTAATTTTTATACAGACTTATAGAAATGATTTCTTAAAACAGGAGTTCAGCCTCATTACATCCCTTCCCAATAACTAACTAGGCTATTTCTGATCGGGATGCCACCTGTACCTCTTTGCACAGGGCAGCCCCTGTTTGGGCAGTTGCATTCAGTGTAAACAACATGAAAAGTGTCAAATGTGGTGAGGTACGGGGGAAAATTTGATTTCCTATGTTTTCTTTAATAGCTGCATTAAACAATTATTTTGCATCTGAAACACTTCAGTATACAAAATAACTGAAGAAATCAAATTCTGTAAGTGACCTTTTATTTTATTACCAAAGTAAAGTCTAGTCCTTTGCAAAGATTGCAGATATGGTTTGTCCTGCAAAATGTCATGTTTCCATAAAAAATGTCTCACTTTGGGCATCTCAAATGGTACCAACCCTACTCCAGGGTAACACTATCCTGGAGTAAACAGAATACTTGTTTTTCAATTGAAAGTGAGCATTCCATTTTCACAAGTTAAAGGAGCAATAAACTTAATATATGAAGAATGGGTGCGTGTTCTGGGGGACGCATTCTAGAGTTGTAACTCCTGTTCTTTAAGTATGCAACAGGACAATAACTGTAACAAAGTGTGGGTGAACAACACTTCTGTGGCAAGTTAGGCAGCAATATGCCATTATAAATAATATAACTGTAGAATGAATCATTCCCTAGCAGAAGTCTAGCAAACATTTAACAAAATTATCAAAATAAGACTACCTAATCTGGTTATGAGCCCCCACACCCCACCACCACAAGAGTCCATCAGCAACCATGGCTTTCACTCCTACCTAAAACCAGCTTTGCTTTAGAAGTACTAGAAACCATTGTTACCACACAAACCACTGCGGACATTAACACAACTGTTTCTTGTGCAGTGACCAGCACATGCAGATGTGTTTTACATCACAGGCATTTTGACTGCCATTTGTCCATAATTAATACAGTTTACAAAAATAACAAATCCAGAAATTTGTGTTCTCTGTCAGTATGTCCATGTCATTTGAGGCCTCACTCTTGTTTTCAAATCCATATTATTCTTAAAACACAGCCATGTATTTATTTTGTTTATTTTTATTTCCTTTTTTTTGCTGCTGTTGACATTGTTAGTCCTACTAACTCATATGGGCAAGGCAATGGGCAAATTCCCCTGTTGTTACTGAGTGGGGTAATTTAGCCAGTTCATTGGGCAAATTGCCCTATTGTTACTGATTGGGGTAATCTGACCAGGGCATTGAGTAAATTCTCCTACTGCTTTTGATAAGTGCAACTGAGTCTCTACCTGAACTGCTACCAACTCAAGAAGGTGGGACTTTGATTTAATGTCTCATCAGAAAAATGGCAGAAGATTATTCACCTTCAGAAAGTCAACTTCAGCACAGATGGAATTGGAATGTCAATCAATGGTTAAAAACATTGATTTGTACACAGATGGATGTGGAAGTTAACCAAAGATTCAAATTCAGGGATTGCAAAACTGTAAGAAAAAAAGGAACAATCCTCCCCAAAGATCTGATTCCTTAAACTTAAAATAATTACACACAGGAGAGGCAGAAGAGGTGAAGATGTCCCATGGAGGGAACATTATTTTAGTCATTTTTTAGCTGTTATGTTGTTGGCTAAGTGTGCAACATTCAGCCTTCTGTGCTCAGCAATGAGAAATTAATGTTTTCATTATAAAATTTCAGTCAACCAAAAAAAGCATCCCCTTAGTTCTGGAATATTAATATTAAGTACCTAATATGGGAATAGAGCCACAGTCTTCTGATTCTTCTGGCATCAAAGGCCACTGCACTACCTTCTGTCCCACTTAACACTATGTAACTTGTAGCCTGAAATGGATTATTAGTGGCTTATAGATGCACTCCTTCAGAACTCTAGTTGATAATGGCCTTGGATTGTTAGTGACTTTTAGATGCACTCCTTCAGAACTCTAGATGATGATGGCCTTTCTCAGTGATGCCTCAGAGGTCTGTCACCAACCCTCTTCTGTGTTCCTCTTTATTAACTCCCTCATCCTTTACAGCCCAGGCCTTGAAACCCTTCTGTCCCTGAAGATATTGTCATTTTTAAAGCTAGTCACTCACTTGCAATGTTTAAATCAGGTGATAACCTGGTTCATGCACAAACAGTTTTCAGTCGACATCTCAAAAATCATGACCAATCTGCTTGGTACAGCTGCCCAACCAACGTTTTGTTTTTGTTATTATATTTGCTGACCTCAGAGGCTGACTGCGCTAGAAATCTTTTTGCATAGGAGACCTGGGCTAAAGAATAGACTAAAATGAGGTCTACAGAGAAAAACCCAATATTTTAATATTACAGTTATACTGGTTACAGACGGTAAAGAAAATGAGTTTAGTCAGCGAATGAAGAGGGTCCCACCTCAGTCAGAGAATGAAGGACTGATGAAGCTCCCACCTTGGTCAGGGAATGTATGGGCTGAACAGGCCCCCACCTCAGTCAGTGAATGAAGGACTGATGAAGCTCCCACCTTGGTCAGGGAATATATGGGCTGAACAGGCCCCCACCTCAGTCAGCGAATGAAGGACTGATGAAGCTCCCACCTTAGTCAGGGAATGTATGGGCTGAACAGGCCCCCACCTCAGTCAGAGAATGAATAGGCTGAAGAGGCTCCCACCTCAGTCAGAGAATGAAGGACTGATGAAGCTCCCACCTTGGTCAGGGAATTTATGGGCTGAACAGGCCCCCACCTCAGTCAGAGAATGAATAGGCTGAAGAGGCTCCCACCTCAGTCAGAGAATGAAGGACTGATGAAGCTCCCACCTTGGTCAGGGAATGTATGGGCTGAACAGGCCTCCAACTCAGTCAGAGAATGAATAGGCTGAAGAGGCTCCCACCTCAGTCAGAGAATGAAGGACTGATGAAGCTCTCACCTTGGTCAGGGAATGTATGGGCTGAACAGGCCCCCACCTCAGTCAGAGAATGAATGGGCTGATGAGGGTCTCCACCTTGTTCAGGGAATTTATGGGCCAATGAAGCCCATTCTTCAAGTCAGAGAATAAATGGGCTAATGCGGTCCCCCCCTCAGTCAGAGAATGAATGGGTTGATGGGGCCCCTACCTCAGTCAGGGAATGAACAGGCAGATGAGGCCCCCAGCTCAATCTGGGAATGAACTGGCTGATGAGGGTCCCACCTTGATTAGGGAATGAATCAGCTGATGAGACCTACGCCTTGGTCAGGGAATGAATGGGCTGATGAGGGTCCCCACCTTGTTCAGGGGATTTATGTGCCAATAAGGCCCACTCCTCAGTCAGAGAATGAATGGGCTGATGAGGCCCCTACCTTGGTCAGGGAATGAATGGGTTGGTGAGGCCCCCACTCTGGTCAGGAAATTTATAGGCTGATGAGGGGCCCCCACCTTGGTTAGAGAATTTATGCACTGATGAGGCCCCCACCTCAATCGGAGAATAAAAGGTCTGGTGAGGCCCCTACCTTGGTCAGGGAATGAACAGGCTGATGAGACCCCCCCCCCCCCATAAGTCAGGGAATGAAAGAGATGATGTTACTTTATAGCAATTATTGTCTTTTTCCTAACCTTGCTTACAAAGCAAACTTGTTATGTGTTAAATGTCAGCCAGTACAGAACTAACAGAGCTTCCAATATCTGTACATTGCACTCAGCAAATCTGTATGTACAGTCATACTGGTTTCACTGACATGTATTATTTAAGTAATAACCCACAGCTGGGTATGGGTAATGCTGGATTTACCCACTGTTGGTGTGGTTTGGTAAGCCCCCATGACCAAACAAAGCCAACCGTGAGTAAATCCAGCATTGCCCACACCCAATCGTGGGTTATTGCTATTATAAAATGACATTATTTAAAAAAAAATACTTAAATAATGTCATTATATAATGCCTCTGTGCTGCTCTTCTGCAGTTTTCTAGTATTCTGGGGCATTTCTGATGTACTGCGCATGTGTAATGGACTTGTGTTCCCACGCTTATGCAGTACATCAGTGCTGTGCAGAGGTAGCAATGGACAAAGATATCTCACTATGTTATGCGAGTTCTTCAACTCGTATAACATAGCGAGATATCTTAGAAAAAGCAACAGAGATCTTCCTTCTTCCATTGCTACCTTTACAGAGCAAAAAGAAAAGTAAAAAAAAATCAGGAGATATACTAACCTTAAAAAGTCCGGGCAACCGGACGTTTTCCATTAGTAGATTCTCAGATTTACAGTGGACATGCTGGTTGGGCTGGCCAATCAGTGTGCTCGTTTCTAAATATTAATGGCCAGTCATTGTATAATTTAACTGTATCACTGTAACATGAATCATTGTACTGTTTATCTGAAACTGTTTTCATTATCAGTTTTATGTATACAGTTTTTGTGTCCTGGTTATGGCTGAAGGGGGTTTTGAGCCAATCTATGGGCTAAATAGAGTGATAGATAGACAAACAGATAGATAAATATCTGATCATTCTTTCTCCTTTTAGTTTTCCAAGATGCTTATGCACAAGGTCCTTCACCTAACCCACTTCCCTACCACTGCATGTTGCCTATCCTTTTTTAACCATCTTGTCCTCTTTAGTCCTTCCACTTCTCCCCCCATACATACACCCCCCTCACTCTCTCTGCTTCTGTTCAGCAATTATGAATTGGAACCAAAGACATTCTATCCCTAGACCTTCCCTTTGAAATACATTAGCACTCTTACCTGAATTAATTTTTGACCAGTTTTCCCGATAATGAAAATTATAAATGAATTACCATATGTCATCAGGTTATTGCATAATATACATCTGGTTGCACACCTGCCTCTGAATTTCAAGGTCATGGGTTTTAATCTCTGGAGGGAATTAAAGTTCTACCAGAAAAGCAGAGTCATCAGAGGGTAGCATAAGCAGATGCTGAATAGCGGTGGTATGTCTTGTCCTTTGTGGTGGTAAATTCAGGTTGCTTCTATCACTCCTGGTGCTGATGCTGACCTGATGGTTACCCAGGTGGAAGCAAAAGAACCCAAGGCATCAGTCCCAAAAAAGAGAAAGCTATCAGGATTCCCTGAAGTCTTGTCCAGTAGGCACTGCTTTCCCAATAAACTGATGCACGCACTTCCTAGGATATACATGAATAGCTTATGTGCGCTACTTATTTCCACTCTGTTACTCATTTCACTCTCAGGTTTAAGCATTAAGCATTCTTTATATATAAGACACTTTGGGCTAACAAATGATCTCTATAAATATGCTAGTTTGTTTTATGTTACTGTTCGTAATTTAGAGTCTCATTGTGCTTTGCTACCTTCCTGAAAGTTTTTGAACATATTGCAGATGAAATAGTACAGTCCTGGATCAATTCACTCATCTACTAAGCAAATAAGTAAAAAGAACATAAATACTCATTGTGGAACCACTTTGTGTCAGGAGACACTAACCAGCTGGGCACAGTGCAGCCACTAAACTGACTTCTAGAAACATGTTCATTTCTTATGACAGAACACAAACTCTAGCAACTCAGCTAATGGGAACATTTCTACATCCTCTCTTTCCCTCTGAGTTTCTCAAATAATTTTGTACTCTATCCCAACCTCACCTTCATCCACTGTCCTTCATGCAGATTCCCATCTTTCATTCCACCCTTCTACTGCTCCTGCATACAGATACATGAGCTAATAAAGATGATAGGTTCCAGCCTCAGTGATGGCCCGCCAGGCCCAGATTGTCTTCTTCCCTGGATTCTCTGGTTTTGCAAGAGAGCACCACATATACATATAAAATTTGTCTATTTGTATATATACTTATCTGATCTCATTTAACACATATATTGTTATATTTTATTTCTGTTTGAGTTAGATTATTTATTTTTTTCCCAAGTGGGCCTGAAAATGTTATATGTGAATCAGTGTTTGTTCCAAGTAAGAACTTTAAATAAATAAATAAATGTGTACCCCCCCCCACACACACACACACACACACACACATACATACACACACACAATATATATATATATATATATATATATATATATATATATATATATAGATATACATATATAGAAACACTTTCTAAGCTCGAAATCCTGAAATCTCGAATTTTAGAATCTCGAGCTAATAAAGTGGAAAGATCGGAACATCGCAACCCCAGGAGCACGAAATTCAAAATCTCGAATGTCGGATATTTTGAATTAGTGGTTCTGGTGTTGCGCTGTGTACATGGATTCAGGTAAGTGTTTATGTTTATGGCTGTTGGGTAAGGGCTGTAGTGTGTGCTGTTACTGTGATGCGTATGTGCGAGAGGAATGTAGTTTGTGTGGTGGTGTTTCATGTGTGTGTGTGTGTATGTAGTGCGACCTTGGAGTTAGAATATTTAAGTAGGGGGGGCGTGGAAGGTGCAGCCCCCCACATGGGGGGTGCAGGGGGGCTTGCCCCCCTGCATATAATAAGGGTAGGTGTGTGTGCTTGTTTAGTTGTGTGTGTGTGTGTTGTATTGTTTTTTGACAGTGTCGGGAGATGTGTGTGTCTGTGTTTGTATGTGTTGTGTAGTGTGTGCTGTGTGTTTTCTAGGTTTTGTGTATTTGGATTTTCCACTTTATGGGCTCAAAATTCTGAAATTCGAGATTTCAGGATTTCAAACTTATAAAGTGAATACATATATATGCGTGTGTGTGTGTGTATGTATATATATATATATATATATATATATATATATATATATATATATATATATGCATACTTATATTTGTTTATTAATTTCTGATAAATTGGAAGTTCTAGCTAGGTATACCATAATAATGAAGTAAAAAACAGAATCCACTTTACACAGAATTAAGAATAAGTAACTCAGCTCTGTGACATACAGATATAGAGGCCTGACGATGATGGAGGTGACCCAAGTTCAGTAAGTGGCAGGTGCTGGAGAGGCCGTGCATGTTGGGTGGTAAAAGTGCAGCTTTTTGTCAGCTCATCTACTCCAGGAAGGAAGGAAGTAGGGGTTCTGTACTCACGTGACTTATAGCTATTGAAATTCAGCAGGGGAGAGCTGCAGCTAACTGGTGCTGTGTATAATGTGTAAAAGGTATTATCCTGTAAAAACTAAAAGAATTTAATACCAAAGAAAACAAAATGAGTCTCATAATATTTTGCATTTACATTTACCATTTATTTTATCTTAAGGGCTGGGTAATCTGGAATATAATTCCACAGATGAGGACCACTTTGCCCATTTCATGTTTATTGGATTAGCAACAACTTCTTGATAACCAGTAAAATGTCTCTTCTTGCAGACATTTAGGATTGTTTTGTGTGTGCTCTCTGCACTGCAGAATTCCAACCCAGTGTTTGATTCCACAAGTGCCACAGGAAAGGTGTTCTTCACATCTTCCCTCTACTTCCTCACATCAGAGCCATCTTTCTCTATTTTTTCCATGCCTTTTCTGCCTCCTGTGTCTGTTGACCATCTAGTTCCCACTGCAGCTGTGACCAATAGCTCTACACCATAGAGTTAGAGCTGGTTATGACATGATTGTCATCTAGGCAGCCATGCAGGGTTTATCCATTTTTTGCCCTTACCCCCACCATTAGCATCTATTGTGCACATCCACAGCTGTGAAAACATGCTCTGCCTTCCCCTCTGAGTGTGTGCATTCATGTCCAACCCTCACAAAGGCTACCACATAAATACTGCTTGGTAAGGCAATGAATTCTTCTGTGGCCCATACATTGCATGACACATACCTCTGTCTAGTAGTTACTTCTACTGCTGCAGGCTACACTGCCTCCGTCTCCCCAGGATTGAAGGGCCAGTGTTGGACATTAACTTCCACCCTCCCTCATCATCTCTGCCAGCACCTGCAAAGTTAGTCTATCCTGGATCTGGCCATAGCCAAGGCTTTATCCCTCTGTGCCATGCAAGGCGTTAACTTCCACCCTCCCTCATCATCTTTCCTAGTGGGTAGAAGACAAGACTTGAGGACTTTAAATGTTTCTGTCATATTGCAATGCTCTCTCTTCTCTGAGTTATAGAAGTTAGTCTATCCTGGATCTGGCCACAGCCAAGGCTTTATCCCTGTGTGTCATGCAGGATGTTAACTTCCACCCTCTCTCATCATGTCCTCCAACACCTGTGAAGTTAGTCTATCCTGGATCTGGCCACAGCCAAGGCTTTATCCCTCTGTGCCATGCAAGGCGTTAACTTCCACCCTACCTCATCATCTCCTCCAACACCTGCAAAGTTAGTCTATCCTGGATCTGGCCACAGCCAAGGCTTTATCCCTCTGTGCCATGCAAGACGTTAACTTCCACCCTCCCTCATCATCTCCTCCAGCACCTGTGAAGTTAGTCTATCCTGGATCTGGCCACAGCCAAGGCTTTATCACTCTGTGCCATGCAAGGCTTTAACTTCCACCCTTCCTCATCATCTCCTCCAGCACCTGTGAAGTTAGTCTATGCTGGATCTGGCCACAGCCAAGGCTTTATCCCTCTGTGCCATTCAAGGTGTTAACTTCCATCCTCCCTCATCATCTCCTCCAGCACCTGTGAAGTTAGTCTATCCTGGATCTGGCCACAGCCAAGGCTTTATCCCTCTGCGCCATGCAGGATGTTAACTTCCACCCTCCCTCATCATCTCCTCCAGCACCTGCAAAGTTAGTCTAGCCTGGATCTGGCCACAGCCAAGGCTTTATCCCTCTGTGCCATCCAGGATGTTAACTTCCATCTTTCCTCATCATGTTCTCCAGTACCTGCAAAGTTAGTCTATCCTGGATCTGGCCACAGCCAAGGCTTTATCCCTGTGTGTCATGCAGGATGTTAACTTCCACCCTCTCTCATCATGTCCTGCAGCACCTGCGAAGTTAGTCTATCCTGGATCTGGCCACAGCCAAGACTTTATCTCTGTGTGCCATGCTATTGACCTGTACTTCCTCTTTGTTAATTTTTTGCTTCTTGTTCTTCTACACCTCCCCTTCTAAAATATTCTGCCCCAGTTGACATTTTGCTTGAGGACTTTAAATGTTTCTGTCATATCGCAATGCTCTCTCTTCTCTGAGTTATGGATCAAATTGCTTTAGCTTTTCTTCTTACATCGTTTGTTGCAGAATCTGCATGATATTTTCTATCCTTCTTTGCAATGAGTCATACGTGTCAAAGCCGCTACAAAAAGTGAAAATGTGTGCAATATTAAAGGGGTTAGATTCAGAACATTTTCTGAGCAGCTTAGTATTAACCTGTAGAAAACTGACTGTCTTTTTCTCTACTTACAAGCTCATATCATTCCCAAACTTGGGATTTCCTCTTCTACCTTATCTCCAAAGGTCCACAGAACATCTAGTCTGTAAAAATATGTACTTATGGCACCCCACTGCTTATAAACATACTCTCCTTGACATTTAGAGATGTCACACTAAGACCTTTAAGGATCCTAACCCAAATTCCCTATTGCCCCAAAGCACTGTCTGATTAAGTGATTTGCTCAAGCTCACACAGTATCAAATGAAGTCTGAGGGAATCAAACCCTGTGCCACAAGAAACGGCTTGTTAACTACTCACAGTCTTAATCCACTCTACTAACTGTGAACTGTCATAGTGCCTATTTATAATGTGTATACTGCATTTGTCAGTTGCACTACAATCAGTTATTACATTTTCTAGTTAACGTCTGTTTGTATAATCCTGGACTGAACCTTTAAATGGTCCAACTGGATCAGTGATTTATCTCAATTAACAAATGAAAGTAAATATAATATTGCTCTACAGTAAAACATTTTTATTATTAAATAAAATTATGAAGTACAAAGTGAGAAAAAACGTCTCCTCTATCTGCATGCAAACTCTGTACCAAATGATATATACAGCCATATAAAATAAAGTAAAATATTTCCAATGCATATATTTCATTATTATTTTTTCCTAGTGGGTAGAAAACAAGAGTGTCCACAAATGTATCAAGATGTTAATGCTGCATGTTGTTTTTTTGTGATGATCCTTTTATAAGCACAGTTGCATAGTAGAATTATGTCAGCCCCCAATGCAAACCAAGCTTCTGGTAGCATCAAGACCATAATACTGCATGCTGCCTCCGTATGCTCATATTTTTCCTTTAGTAAAATAATTTTATTATTAATAAATGATCGACTATAATGAAAGAATATGTAATCTTCATGTAAACATTGTACCAAATTCAGATGGTCATGTAAAATAAAGTGAAATATTCCTCTTGCCTACATTCAGCTATTACTTTTCAATATTGTACATCAAAAATAAGGCACTTTTAAAAACATGAATATCTTAGTGTGAATGTTATTTCACTGTGATATTCATTTTTCAAAAGTGCATTTGTATGGCAGAATTAATACAGCCTCAAGATGTATTTACTGGCACAGATGCTATGCTTTGTATGGTTAAATGGATATAAAGTTTAACCACAGTAAAGCCACCATCACAAAACAGTCAAGACATTTTAAATTGCCATGATGTCAACTTATAAATACTTTGATGAATGATATCTGTAAAGTACAATAAAGTGAAATAATCCCATTGCCTATATTTGATTATTAATCACTATATGTTATCAGGGAATACTTATTCTGAAGCATTAAGATCACAGTTCTGTAAGTCACTTCCCTATTATCATGAAAAGTTAACAGAAAAGCAAGAATATGTCAGCTCCTATATCCACATACAAATATTGAACCAAGCAGAGTACAGTCATGTAAAATATAGTGGGATATTCCTATTTGGATATATTTACTTATTATCTCAATTTTGGGTACCTGAAAAGCATGTTTGTTGAAGTAGCACGATCACAATGCTGCATGTTACTTCCCTGTTATTATCCTATCTACAGTGGATAATGCTGTCGCCTCACAGCAACAGGTCCACAAGTTCAATCCTTGGCAGGGGTGCTTTCTGTGCAGAGTCTGCTTGTCCTCCCTGTGTTTGAGTGGGTTTCCTCTAGGTGCTGTGATTTCCTCCCACATTCCAAAGACATGCAGTAGGTGGACTGAACACACTAAATTGAACATAGGTGCATGTGTGTGTGTGTGTGTGTGTGTGTGTGTGTGTGTGTGTGTGTGTGTGTGTGTGTGTGTGTGTGTGAGAGAGTGTGTGATGCGGAAGAATTACAGTGCCAGGGCTAGCCACCTGAAGGTGTTAATCGTGGCTGTAGATGGATGCCACTGTTGAAGGGACACCCCAACCCCCATGTGAAAAATGAGAAAAGGGGTTGTGGATGGATGGATGGATTTATACATTTACATAGTAGATTTAATACAGCCTCCAGATGCTGAATAGCACTTGCAATGGCAGCATAACCATAATGCTGTATATTACTTTACTTTGATCATCTTTTCTTCTCCTGGTGCAAAGTATTTTTATAATTAAAAATATGAAGTGAAAAGCAAGAATATAGGCTCTCCTACATCCATATGAAAAATTCGCACCAGATATTTAAATTATATAAAATAATATGAAATATTGTCTTGCCTACATTTGACTATTACTTCTCACTACCCAGAATCTGAAAACAGTGGTTGTAAAAGCATCTAGACCATAATATTGTGTGTTGTTTCTCAGTAATTGCCCTTTTTTAGCAAGTGTATTTACATGGTAAAATGAATGTCACATCTTTAGACTGCATTTTGCTGACCTCAATAATGTTGTACACTGCATGCTTCAACGACTATGACATTTAACTGTGCAAAGACCAACATGACAGGACAGTAAAGGTGAATTGATTGTATAGTTCAGATAAGTAAATGATCACAAGGAAGCAACCGACAGTATTTGGCCTAGATAAGAAATTACTTGTACAGCACAATTAATACATACTCCAGAAAATTTAATGTGCATGGTTGAATTAATGCAGCATTCAGATACACAAAGACCATCAAAATGGAATGAGCAAGGTGTTCCTCAATACTGCACATAGGAGTGCTATAGCAGGTTTTTGCTTTAGTTAATATTTGTCCCTTGATAAAAATAGTGAAACAGTTACAATTCTTCTACTAGTTGCCTTCTACTAGTGGCCTTTTAACAGTTGAATTAATACACTATTCAAATGTACAATTTATCTTATGAATAGTAATAAGGAAGAGCTGTATCTTGTATTCTGGCCTGGCACAGCAGCTCTCATAAAGAAGCAATGTGTTGCATTTATACATGAATACAAGCTAGTATATACACATAAAATGGAAACAGGAAACCATAGTCTCTCCTGCTTTATCATTTCCCCTTAGGGGTTTATTAACCAGGTACCTATAATATCATCATTCCTTAGACAATGTCCACTTTGGGATGTATCTTACTAGACATATCAAACAGTTGGAGAGACCACAAAGGTTCCTGACAAAAAAAAATAATAATAATCACAAACCTTAAAAAGCTAAGCTACCAAGAGGGACTTGAGGCCTTGTCCCAGTATTCAGTGTTTTATACACTATTTCAAGTGATCTATGAATTTCCTTCTGGTACATAAGGGATCTGGTAGTTCAAGACCTCTTATTTCTCCACAAATCAAACAGTTCAGTGAATAGCAGGACCAGAGATCTAAACCTTGAGGCAAATAAAAAAATCACTGTGGTGAGACAAATTTGTTATGCAATGACTACCCTTTCTCTTAACTAAACTTCCACTCTAGATCAACCAATATGACATGCTATCTTACTTTAAAAAAAAATAGATGATTGCATGGGTATTAATAAATTCTTCCACTGGATCCACATGAAAGACTCTTCAAAAATTAACAAACAAATGGTGCACAAATAAATAGGAAATTATATTCAGTGTGGTAAGCATGAAACATTATGTAGGTAAGGCTAATAATAAATTGTCAGACAGGTGTACTGTTTGACATTTTATGAGTAGGTTCAATCAATAATTAACAACCGTAATATGCACAGAATAACATGAGTCTATTGCACTATATACTGAATAATATGAGCCTATCCCATTATGCACAGAATAACACGAGCCTATGCCATCATGCACTGAACAACATGAGCCTATCCCATTATGCACTGAATAACATGAGCCTATCCCATTATGCACTGAACAACATGAGCCTATCCCATTATGCAATGAATAACATGAGCCTATTCCATTATATACTGAATAACATGAGCCTATCCCATTATACACTGAATAATATGAGCCTATCCCATTATACACTGAACAACATGAGCCTATCTCATTACACACTGAATAACATGAGCCTATCCCATTATACACCGACCAACATGAGCCTATCCCATTACGCACTGAATAACATGAGCCTATCCCATTATGCACCGAATAACATGAGCCTATCCCATTATGCAGTTGCTACTGTCAGGTTTGCCACTTTATGATCCTTGGGTCATACAGCTAAACTAACTCAATGCTGGACAGAGAGACTGTTATGTAACTAGAGGAGAAAAACAATAGACAGAGAATACATTAGACTGCAATGAAGGGATAAACCTTTATGCAGCATAGTTGGAAAGAACACGCAAAACTGTTTGCAAAGTGAAAAAAAAACCTCTTAGGGTTACGTTTTTCAAAGTGAGGGTGATAAGAATACTTCTACTCAACTAACAGGATGTGTTGCCCACTGGGGAACTGTAGTAGCATGTTTATTTACAACTGTACATTGGATTTTTAACAAATAACATGCATCTTTACAACGCAGTTTTAGTAAAGTCAGCAAGATTAATATGCAGTATACCTATTTACAATATAATGTTTAAGAAACAACAGCAACATTTATACAAGCGGTGAAGAAGGTTGTCACGTAGTTTGAAAGATGTAGCTTCAACTTTTTCTTGAACAAGAAAGAGAATTTAGTTTGGTTATGATTTTGACAGCACGATCCAGGTTGCTGGGACAATTTTTGAAAATGTTTTTGTATTAACAGCTAGCGAACAATATGATCTAACTAGCTGTGTAGAATGTTGGCTTCTGAGGGCATAGGTTCATATTATCAGTTTGTTTTTAAAGAGGGCAATACATTTCAATAAGTAGTTTATATGTAACAAGGTTAAGAAGAAAGGTGGCTCTAGACACGACGCACAGATCCAGTTCCCTGTTTAATAAGAATGCAACGTGCTGTCTGTGATCAGATGGGTAAATAAGTTAAGTGACATTTTCTCAGCAGTCTGCAGTATGCATGTAGTACGAGATGAAAGCAGACATCATTAGAGGGAGCAATGCTTTCACAGCAATGGCACATCTAGCCTCTCCACTAAGAAGATCATTGATGTTATCTGGGACCATCGGGTGATTTACCAGCCTCATTCTATGAAGCTCATTATGCAAATGAAAAAAGGGTTTGATTTAATAATACAGCCAAATATATCTGTGTTGTGCTAGGTAGTAAAGCACCTCTTTCATATTCAAAATTTGTGCAGAACCAATTATTTTTGGGTGCACCAAATAACAGTTTTGACTTTTAAAATGTATTATAAGTTTATTATTAGACAGGCAGCTCCAGACAGAACAGAAGTCGATTTGAAGGGTAAAGAGTGTAACAAGATGTGTGTAGCCTGGTAGAAATTATTTTATCTACCTACATAATGCAGTTTATATGATGGAGTTTGTGAGGGAGACTGTTAGTGGAAAGAAAAACTAATAGGACCAAGCACGAACCCTGTTGAACATCTAACTAGGTAAGCCCACTGAACACAATTGCTTGTTTTCAGGAGTGTTTAGGCATCACCGTCTCCCTAAGTAGATTACAGACAAAGGAAGATTGAGGGGAATCAAACCTTGAACTGCAGGAAGCAGCTCATTAACAGTTCAAAGCCTTAATCTTCTGTGCTAACCAAAGGAAAACTAAAGTGCTATAGCCTGCAGTTTCAAATGTGTATTTTAAATCTAGGAAGTCAGCCTCCTGTCAGTGCACTGTTTTTAATGTTAGTAAGGATGTGCTAAGTAAGGGGGTATTTCGCAGTTAATAATATATATTTAGGCCAAATCCATTCTGTTTATCTGACAAGAGATTATTTTCCTGAACATACTCCAATATTCAATCATAAATCATTTTTAGTATTTCAGCTGCTTAGAGGCAGTTTGTTTAGAGGATTAAGAAGCTGTTAATGAACTGTTTCCTGTGGTCCAGAGGCACAAGGTTTGATTCCCTCAGTGTCCATTGCCTAACCATGTGACTCTGAGCAAGTCAATTAACCAGACACTGCTTCCAGGCTACGTCTGAAGAAGGTCCATGGAGATCAGTGAGCTAATCCCAGAAAACAAATACATACAAACAGGCATATTTAGAGCACATGTATTCATAGTGCATTCTACAATCAGTAGCAGTTGTCACTAAACATGCTTTTAGGAGTGGTACAATTAATGTGTGTTTAAAACTGGGTGGGATGATTGTGTTTAGGGTTAAGTTATATATCTGTATATGTATATAGACACACACACACACACACACACACATATATATATATATATATATATATATATATATATATATAGATATATATATATATATACACACACACACACATGAAAGAGGCTCTCACAATATGTCACTACCCTGCTAAATTAATTTGGAATGAGGAATACAGAGGTGTAGGTTGGAGTTAAACTCTAGCTTTTTTATTTTTACTGCTGTCTTCATAATGGTTCGGGACTTGAAAGGGCTATACTGTAGATGACTATGAAGTTAGGTTTGTGGGGGAATGCAAGTGCGGTTGTTAAAATATGTATTTGTAGGTGGGGAAAGAGGACACAGAGTCTTTAATATATTTATTTTATTTAACATTTCTTTACCAGGAAAGTCTGACTGGGACAGAGCCCATTTTCAGAGGAGGCCCCGGGAGAAATCCTCCAGACATGTCTGTGGAAGGAAATTGGAGCATCCAGAGAAAACTCACATGAATGCAGGGAGGACATGCAGACTTCACAGAGAGGGGATCGAATCAGAGAATCTCTTGTTGTGAGGTGACAATGCTAACTGCTGCACCACTGCACCACCCAGTATAGTCGACTCTAGAGTATCAGTGTTTAGCTTATTTGCTGATGTCACCTTTGAAAAAAACTTATTGGAGTAAAGTTAATGAGATGCCAACATTTCTTTAATTATCCAGAATAAACTATTTACATATTCCTTTAATATGTGAATTTATCAATATTTGCCTTTGTCCTAATAATACATTTTAATTGCTGGTATTCTTACAGCGCAGTGGTGCAGTGGTAGTGTTGTCACCTCACAGCAAGAGGTTCTCCAGTTTGATTCTTGGCTGGAGTGCCTTCTGTGAGGAGTCTGCATGTCCTCCCTGCATTTGTGTGGGTTTTCTCCGGGTACTCCGTTTTCCTCGCACGTTACAAAGATATGCATCTGGAGTGTTTCTTCCCTGGCCTCCGCTGAAAATTGGCTTCGTTCGAAGTCAAACTTCCCCGGTAAACAAATGTATAATAAATAAATGATTGGTTGTGTTGCTCGAGTCTTTTTTCCATGATGTCCAAACTTTGTCTCATTTTTTCATCACTTCATTTGGATGAGTTTCTCTCCCTAGCAATTCAGTATCTCAAACTCTTTTTTTTTTCTTAAGATGGTATAGCCTGTCTGGAATAAGGGCAAGAATATTGTAGAATGTTGCTAGAGCAGCGGTGAGATCTCTACAGATGCATTAGCCACTCAGTGTGTTTAGTTCAGCTGTTAAGAGGGACTCACTTTACATGTAATGTAACATGTAAAAACAGTCTGGAGTGGGGATCCCTATGCTTTAGTGACCAGGTGATGAGAAAGGGGCAATAATTAGTCACACAGGCAAAATTTGTAGATTCTATAACTTGTCATGTATGTTTGCAATAAAAGTATCCAAAACCACACTTTTGCTTTCAGCTGATCTGGATTTTATTTCGTCTGTGACAATTACTGTACAACTGTTTAAAGAAAGGAACCTAGTTAGCTGGGATCTTGTATGGTCCATTCTAATCCAGGTTTAAGTCTCTGAAGATCTTCAACTTATGGTTTGTGACTGATGAGGGTGGAGATATATATAATGTATGTAAAAGTAGCTTTTTTACCACCTAGCATAATTGAGTTTCATTGAGAGGTAAAAGGTCCTGAATTTAGATGAATATCCCCAGCTAGACTCATAGCTAGAGCAGGAAGAAGGGGGTTGGTCTTCAGTCTCAAATGACTCTTGTTTTATTTGGTCATCAGTGTCAGAATATTTTTTTTTTATCCTCAAATTTAGGTTGAGGGATACCATTCTGGGAGACTCCCCGGGGCAGTAGTTCAGGTAGTTCTGAGTCTGTACCCAGCTAGCAAAATTAGAAGCATCAGAAGTGGAAACACATATTTTCTGTATCAAATAATAGAATGAAGGACAGACTTATAAGAATTTTCTGGCAGTAATGCACTGGAGTGGACTTATGTTTATACCACCAAGTGTGGCTATGCACCCTAAATGTTTTAGGGTGTTATTGATAGTTGCAGGGCTAAAGGACCAGATATACTTTAAAAAGGGTGAGGCTATCCAGCAGAAATAATGAGAAGCCACAAACTGCTATTTAAATGGAACACCAACTAGGCAAAAATGGTTCTTTTCAATGTGACCCAGCAGCACTAGTAAGTAACTCAGCACACAATTTGCAAGAGAAAGTTGAGAGATTCAGGCCTGGATTAGATGATGCAGTCTGTTTGCAGATCAGAGCTTTAGCCATCTCTGCACAACTGTCAGATATCACTGCTATCTTCCTGTTATTCTGCCTAGGGTGCTGAGATTAAACCCTGGATTAGATGATGCAGTCTGTTTGCAGATCAGAGCTTTAACCATCTCTGCACAACTGTCAGATATCGCTGCTATCTTCCTGTTAATCTGCCTAGGGTGCTGAGATTAAGTCCTGGATTAGATGATGCAGTCTGTTTGCAGATCAGAGCTTTAACCATCTCTGCACAACTGTCAGATATCATTGCTATCTTCCTGTTAATCTGCCTAGGGTGCTGAGATTAAGCCCTGGATTAGATGATGCAGTCTGTTTGCAGATCAGAGCTTTAGCCATCTCTGCACAACTGTCAGATATCGCTGCTATCTTCCTGTTAATCTGCCTAGGGTGCTGAGATTAAGCCCTGGATTAGATGATGAAGTCTGTCTGCAGATCAGAGTTTTAGCCATCTCTGCACAACTGTCAGATATCGCTGCTATCTTCCTGTTAATCTGCCTAGGGTGCTGAGATTCAGCCTTGGATTAGATGATGCAGTCTGTTTGCAGATCAGAGCTTTAACCATCTCTGCACAACTGTCAGATATCACAGTTATCTTCCTGTTATTCTGCCTAGGGTGCTGAGATTCAGCCCTGGATTAGACGATGCAGTCTGTTTGCAGATCAGAGCTTTAGCCATCTCTGCACAACTGTCAGATATCGCTGCTATCTTCCTGTTAATCTGCCTAGGGTGCTGAGATTAAGCCCTGGATTAGATGATGCAGTCTGTTTGCAGATCAGAGCTTTAACCATCTCTGCACAACTGTCAGATATCACTGCTATCTTCCTGTTAATCTGCCTAGGGTGCTGAGATTAAGCCCTGGATTAGATGATGCAGTCTGTTTGCAGATCAGAGCTTTAACCATCTCTGCACAACTGTCAGATATCGCTGCTATCTTCCTGTTAATCTGCCTAGGGTGCTGAGATTAAGCCCTGGATTAGATGATGAAGTCTGTTTGCAGATCAGAGCTTTAGCCATCTCTGCACAACTGTCAGATATCGCTGCTATCTTCCTGTTATTCTGCCTAGGGTGCTGAGATTAAGCCCTGGATTAGATGATGAAGTCTGTTTGCAGATCAGAGCTTTAACCATCTCTGCACAACTGTCAAATATGACTGCTATCTTCCTGTTATTCTGCCTAGGGTGCTGAGATTAAACCCTGGATTAGATTAAGTCTATTTGCAGATCAGAGCTTTAGCCATCTCTGCACAACTGTCAGATATCACTGCTATCTTCCTGTTATTCTGCCTAGGGTGCTGAGATTAAGCCCTGGATTAGATGATGCAGTCGGTTTGTAGATCAGAGATTTAACCATCTCTGCACAACTGTCAGATATCGCTGCTATCTTCCTGTTAATCTGCCTAGGGTGCTATAACCTGGATTAGATGATGCAGTCTGTTTGCAGATCAGAGCTTTAACCATCTCGGCACAACTATCAGATATCGCTGCTATCTTCCTGTTAATCTGTCTAGGGTGCTGAGATTAAACCCTGGATTAGATGATGAAGTCTGTTTGCAGATCAGAGCTTTAGCCATCTCTGCACAACTGTCAGATATCGCTGCTATCTTCCTGTTAATCTGCCTAGGTTGCTGAGATTAAGCTCTGGATTAGATGATGAAGTCTGTTTGCAGATCAGAGCTTTAGCCATCTCTGCACAACTGTCAGATATCGCTGCTATCTTCCTGTTAATCTGCCTATGGTGCTGAGATTAATCCCTGGATTAGATGATGAAGTCTGTTTGCAGATCAGAGCTTTAGCCATCTCTTCACAACTGTCAGATATCACTGCTATCTTCCTGTTAATCTGCCTAGGGTGCTGAGATTAAGCCCTGGATTAGATGATGACGTCTGTTTGCAGATCAGAGCTTTAGCCATCTCTGCACAACTGTTAGATATCGCTGCTATCTTCCTGTTAATCTGCCTAGGGTGCAGAGATTAAGCCCTGGATTAGATGATGAAGCCTGTTTGCAGATCAGGGCTTTAACCATCTCTGCACAACGGTCAGATATTGCTGCTATCTTCCTGTTATTCTGCCTAGGGTGCTGGGATTAAGCCCTGGATTAGATGATGCAGTCAGTTTGCAGATCAGAGCTCTAACCATCTCTGCACAACTGTCAGATATCACTGCTATCTTCCTGTTATTCTGCCTAGGGTGCTGAGATTAAGCCCTGGATTATATGATGAAGTCTGTTTGCAGATCAGAGCTTTAACCATCTCTGCACAACTGTCAGATATCACTGCTATCTTCCTGTTATTCTGCCTAGGGTGCTGAGATTAAACCCTGGATTAGATGAAGTCTATTTGCAGATCAGAGCTTTAGCCATCTCTGCACAACTGTCAGATATCGCTGCCATCTTCCTGTTATTCTGCCTAGGGTGCTGAGATTCAGCCCTGGATTAGATGATGCAGTCTGTTTGTAGATCAGAGATTTAACCATCTCTGCACAACTGTCAGATATCACTGCTATCTTCCTGTTATTCTGCCTAGGGTGCTAAAACCTGGATTAGATGATGCAGTCTGTTTGCAGATCAGAGCTTTAACCATCTCGGCACAACTATCAGATATCGCTGCTATCTTCCTGTTAATCTGTCTAGGGTGCTGAGATTAAACCTTGGATTAGACGATGCAGTCTGTTTGCAGATCAGAGCTTTAGCCATCTCTGCACAACTGTCAGATATCGCTGCTATCTTCCTGTTAATCTGCCTAGGTTGCTGAGATTAAGCTCTGGATTAGATGATGAAGTCTGTTTGCAGATCAGAGCTTTAGCCATCTCTGCACAACTGTCAGATATCGCTGCTATCTTCCTGTTATTCTGCCTAGGGTGCTGAGATTCAGCCCTCGATTAGATGATGCAGTCTGTTTGTAGATCAGAGCTTTAGCCATCTCTGCACAACTGTTAGATATCACTGCTATCTTCCTGTTAATCTGCCTAGGGTGCTGAGATTAAGCCCTGGATTAGATGATGAAGCCTGTTTGCAGATCAGAGCTTTAGCCATCTCTGCACAACTGTCACATATCACTGCTATCTTCCTGTTATTCTGCCTAGGGTGCTGGGATTAAGCCCTGGATTAGATGATGCAGTCAGTTTGCAGATAAGAGCTTTAACCATCTCTGCACAACTGTCAGATATCGCTGCTATCTTCCTGTTAATCTGCCTAGGGTGCTTAGATTAAGACCTGGATTAGATGATGCAGTCTGTTTGCAGATCAGAGCTTTAGCCATCTCGTCACAACTGTCAGATATCGCTGCTATCTTCCTGTTAATCTGCCTAGGGTGCTGAAATTAAGCCCTGGATTAGATGATGCAGTCTGTTTGCAGATCAGGGCTTTAGCCATCTCTGCGCAACTGTCAGATATCATTGCTATCTTCCTGTTAATCTGCCTAGGGTGCTGCTCTTTCTTCTCTGGTAAAGGTTCTTTTCTGGTATTTATGTTTTTATAGTAAAGAACAAGGTATTTCTTTACTATAATAAATAAATAGATAATGGAAAAGCTCCCTACCAGAGAAGTGGGAGAGGTCCCTATGCTGGACATCTGACAGATCTGGCAATTCGATTTATTGGCTTCCTGCTTATCCCACCCAAAAACTACCTAGACGACAAATCAGACATATTGTGGGTGTGGCAGAACAAGTCAACAAATTCAAAACTGACAGACACCTTTATGAAACAAAAGCTTGGTGATGGCATTACGTATCTATTTTTTTTTTACTGGCAGACAACCAGTTCTTTTGGATGGCTGAAGGCTGGCTAATCCTCAGCTGTCCCTTATTTTGCAGAATGTGCTGGATTTTGCTTGCCTGTCCCATGGCATATGTCTCAACTGTCCAGATTTTTCCTCATACTTTTGGATTGTTCCACATAAAATTTGTGGTTTTCTGGCCAATAAATGAGGATAGAAGTCACTAAATAATGACAAACATGTATGTTTCAGACTTCATAAGCTTCAGAAAAATGTATGGTGATGCCAAATTTGCTATTCTAGCAACTTCCTAAGTGTATAAGAGTGAGCTTCAAAATCTGTCCCTTCTTTTCTGCCTTTATCTGTCCATTATTTTTGACTTTACCTATATTTCTTGTGCTAAGATGTTAAGAGATATGTCCCTCATATTTTTTTTCCTGGTAAACCAGTCTGGATTACAGTCAGTCAGAAATGTCAGATATAGGAGTTTTGTGCTTCTGCGGACAGTATGTCATTGTTTCTTTTAACTTTTATTTTTTATAGCTTGTATAGGAGCAGTGTAATGTCTACAAATATTGAGTATGGAAAATTACTGTAACTTTTTTCACTTTATTCACAAACATGTATACAGGTCACCATCCTTTTGTTGGAGTGTAAGTAGGCATGTTGTTTTTATATCTGATAGCAACAGAATGACATTTATGTTCTATTTTTTTCAGTTTTGTCCCAGTTTGCTAGAGTGGTGCACAGACCATGGCTATTATTTGGAAACAGAGGTGAGGAGGCATGCTCTGTATATGTTTGACAGCAGCAATCTGAAAATTATTTATTTATTTATTGACATTTCATTACTGTGAAAGTCTTCAGTGGAGACTTGGGGAGAAAAGCTCCAAATTATTTCAAAATATTTTAAGAACAATAGTTTTACAATTTACAGAAATAAAACCAAAACATCTGCAGTTTAAATAATTATAACAAATTAGACATAATATAAAAACATTGGTTAAGAATCTATACAAGGTATATGACAATCATTTAATATTTAGAGAAATTTTAGATAGCCTGTAGAGAGATTAAAGGTAAGTTAGTCTAACAGAAATAGGAACTGCAGTATGAAGTGAGGGAAAAAAACAGGCTTATGGTATATTTAGAGAGAAAGTCAGAGAAGAGAATTAGACAGCAGTAAGGAAGTAATTGAAGATGGGAGAGTAAGGATATATAAGGAATGAAATGGTACTTGTTCACATTTAGGGATGTAGTTTATCCTTGTATATGTGTGTATGCATATATATACATATACAGAGAGATACATATACAGAGAGAGATATAGATATGATTAGATACATATATAGCTATATATGTATATATATCAATGAGTGCATCAATTTGTGCCTTCGCTTTCATCCAGTCTAACAGTGTACATAGAAGGTTGCTGTAGGTTTTTTTTGGTGGGGGGGTAGAGAGACTAGTACTATTCACAGATATAATTTACATATCCTTCCAAACATTTATCTTCTCAGTTTACTCTGAGCTGATATTTTATCACTTTTGACTATTAAGCCTTGGATACAACTTACTTCTTCCTTGAAATAAAAATAATAATAATATTGCATTTCCTCGCTATTTTTCTTCAAGCCATCACTGATCAAAAGGGTGGAAAAAGAGTCTAAAATATACCTTCAACAACTGGACCCCAGCTGAATTCAGTTATTTCCCCATATTTATTACAGTGCAGTCCTGGTCAGTTAGAGTATCTTTAAAGGATGCAGAAAAAAGCAAAGTTGAAGAGTAAAACTGGGATTCTAACTTAAATCTTGATTTTTTTTTGGAAGTGAAGAAGACATCATTGAATGGAACAGGTTGTTAAATAAAACTCTGAATTGCAGATCAGGGCAGTGATGACCCACTGTGGCTTAATGTAGTTACTTCCTCCACAGCTATCGGGGTGCAGTCTTCCCTAGTTATGATGTGTTAAATGAATGAAGGCAGGAAAAATAATTGAAAATTCAAACAGTGTGAAAAGGAAGAAAAAAGTAATCTGGATGGTGTGTATAGGTTAGAATGGGGGAGCTGGGGATGCACTGGGTGTTGTTTGTGGGGGACAATGGGCAGAGAACTGATTGTGTGTTCTGTGTTATAACTCAAGGCAGGGAGCCAACCTTGTTACATTGTTTAAAATAATCAGCAAAATATAATGGCAGAGAAAGGGACTGCTGTTCTCAAAATTGTTTTTTTTTTTCTTGTTAGGCTACTTAGTAAAAGTGCTCTGCACTGTGTGTGTATGTGTGTTGTGCTTACCAAATGTGTTCTGTGGTGAGATGGTAAGCACAACACACATACACAGACTAGGAAACCTCAAACATTAGTTCACACAGCAACATATCCATCTTCACCACAGTTATAGGTTCATAGGGTCATAGGATGATACTAGGTTATTCACCTGGAGACTCTTATAAACCTAGTCAAGAATTTCGTCCATGTTCCCTCAAAGTCAGCACCTGTTTCCCCTGGCCAGCAGGGACACAGGTGGGATCCCAGGGGTATATATTCTGTTTCCCATCCAGTCATCCAGGTTCCTCTTAAAGAGGGCTAGAGGGGTACTCTGCTTGACATAGAGAGGGAGTCTATTCCACAGATAGGGGAGATGTTGGGACACAAATCTATCCCACCAACAAGTTCTATTCATGTCACAGACCAGGTTAAGGCCTTGCATGTGGGCCTTACTAATATTTTAGTAATAGGTGCATCTTTATTCAGGCACACTGGCATTGCCCTCACCAGGCTGGAAAGAACAGAGTGATAGTCAGCTGTCTATCTGAAGCCAGAATCCAGGATGTAATTAAGGCTTTTAGATCCTTCTACCCTGACAAATATGATTATGACCTGGCAGTGGTCCACATGGGGATGAATGACCTTAGACACTCGACCCAGTGGGACATGCAGAAAGATATGATTCATCTTGCTATGCATGCATCTGTGGCAGGAAAGACACTGATCTTGAGTGGTATTTTGTCATTGTCACGAATAGTGTTGAGATTCAAAGACAAGATAATCGGCAGCTGATGTCCTTTTAGGGGGATCCAGTATGTGTCATCTTGGGGCAAGATGGCTAACAAACCTTCCTGCTTTGCCAGAAATGGTCTTCACCTCTCTTAACAAGGTTTCTGCACAATGGCTAAAATTGTTGCTACCTCATACTGCCTTTTAGGCAGAATCCATCTGCTGGACATTCCGCCCTAGCAAATTCTAATTTGGAACTTATTAACATGGCTCTACTCAGACCCAGGACTAGGAGCCTTAGCAAAAAAATGGATGAACTTGAGCCTCCCTTGAACCTGAACATATTTATACATGTGTAGCTGTAGAGAAGTAGTTTTCAATCAATAAAAGCAGGCATATTCCAGGGTGTACTGCCTACCACCTCTTAGACCTACTGCCAACTGTGGGACAGTATCAATAGTTGTCAAGGATATCATCATCTCGTAAGAGATTCCCTGGGACACCACATGTGAACTCCTAGATGTCCAAATCACCATAAACAAGACTAATTATAACCCTATAGCTACCTACAGAACACTCTGTATGCCCTCTTCTGAACATGATAGCTATTGTAACACCTTAGCTGAAATTCCTATTAAAGTCAACACCATTTTACTGGGCATATTTCAACTATCCATCAATAAGCTGTCCAACTTGCATTGTCAACGTTCAGTATGCACAATGCTTCCTTGATATATGAATGCAAAGTGTCTTTTACAAATGTTTAACAATCATTCTAGGGTTGGGCCCTAGTAGACTGGATATAGTCCTCACAAATATGGCCACTTCTTGCATAGCTCTATATGTATCTTCCTGCCTTCTTAAAAAAAGACTATAATTTAGTGACTTTTTTCCTTTAAAACTGGTGGCACCCCCCTGTAAATACATCTGTGTTTGGAACTTCTCAGAAGGAAACCTTCTTTAGTTACTTGATGACCTAAACAAATTGTGCTGAAATTCTCCTCTGAAGGATCCCATTGCTTCTACTTCCATGCAAATACTTGTATTGCTAAGGCAGGCCCAATCCTTATCGAATATAATGAGAAGCTTAATAAATAAATCCATGTGGTAGAATACTCATATAAATAAATTATGTAACAAAAGAAAAAAATTGATTAATACCTATATGAGGTATCATTGTGCCCATCTTAAGAGGACACTTAAACTAGTAAAGAGCTTAAAGGGATCATTAGGAAGCTCAGAACTGAGTATGAACTTAAAATAGTCATCAAATTGGAAATAAGTTCAAATCTTTATTTAACTATGTCAGGAAGTTAAGGACTAAGGCTCAACAATGTTCAGAACAAGTCTGCAATAAAGCTGCACACTTTGACACAGAGGAAATAGCTGACATCCTAGCTGACAAATTTACCTCAAATTTTACTCTACCCACATTTATAGGTATGCCACAGATTGCACAATCCCAGCCTCCCCCTTTAACTATTATGGAAAAACTTCTCTCAGCCCTCTCAAAAGCTAAGAACACCTCATCCATGGGCCTTGATAACATACCAGGTTGCCTGATTATCAGTGCCAAGTATGGCCTATGACATAAATCTGTCTATAAATCACAATAAATAAGAAATAAAAATGTGAGAGGTGGCCCACGGTATGATTTGACTGAATTAAAGGAACTCAGATGGCAGATTAGGTTGAATGCTTGTGTGTACCCTGGCCTTAATGACAGTTTGTCCATTTTGAGTGTCTTAAACCTTCATTCTTATTTATTGTGATTTATAGGGAGTTTTTTAACATGTATGTCAATGTTGTACTTATTTTCATGTGTTTGCAATTTATGAGTATTTACATATAAAAAAAGCATTTTTAAGTGTTTGTGATTACACAGCATATCAATGAGGTTTTTTTATTGGTTGTTTAGATCATGTGATTTTTGGAGGGATATTTAAATGAGGAAATTGAGTTTCAAGACTGTTTCTGAGGATGCCTTTGTTACATACTGATGAAAGTGCTAAAACTTTCAATAAATCTTATCTACGCAGCAGTGGATTCCATTTCCAGCCCATGTTGTATTTCTTTGTGTTTTTGTTACTTGGTTTGTAAAAACAGAAAGAAGGCAAGAAGAAATTAGGGCATGCAATAAAACAGAATGATGGATTGTGTAAGACAAGACCTGTGACACTCAGGCATGACTGTCAAAGAAGAGATGGCAGTAGCACTGAATCGAGAGAGATAGCAAAGTTGACACAATACCCTGAACCCATGCAGAAAACAGGAAAAAAGGGGAATGATGGTGATGATGGTGATGATGATGATGATGATGGTGATGATGGTGATGATGATGATGATGGTGGTGGTGATGATGATGATGATGGTGATGATGGTGATGATGGTGATGATGATGATGATGATGATTACAGAGTGCACAAAACAAAATATGTATTTTTGTGACTGAAGCTCATTTTAGGGGAGCATCACTGTATGTTGTTATCTGAAGTGGAGTACTTGCCCTTAAATACCTCTGCCAAATGGTGACATGATAAAACCATACTACATAAAAGAGAGCCATCAAAATCAAGCAAAAGAATAAATGTGACAAATTTGCAATAACAAAAGCACACCATAGTGAATGAACCAGTCAAAAAATGAACCAACAAAAGCACCCCACAATAAGTGGCCTTTCAAAATTGTGCAAAAAAAAAAAAACAAATGACAAATTCGCAATGACAAAAGCCTAACATAGTAGATGGACCAGTCAAAAATGTTCCAACAAAAAAGCGCAGCACACAAAAAAGTGCCAACAAAAGCACCCCACAATAAGCAGCCAATAGTTTACTCACGTGTGATGGTACAACATGGGCTGCTGTTCAACAATGACATTACACTATTTCTTGGGGACATGTGACATACACCGTGGGCTGATGTTCAAGAATGACATTTGACTAGTTTTTGGGGGTCATATAGTGTGCACTACACAATTTTGGAAAGTGGAATTGCAATGGAGTATGTTGAATCTCAAAAATGTAGATTATGTGCTGTCTAATGGTTACCAATTAATAAGAGATCGAATAAATGCTTATGGAAGCACGTCATGGCGTTGTGTGAGTAGAGACTGTAAAGGCCGTGTTAAACTTGAGACTGATGGTACTTTTCAGCAGATATCAGATCACAACCATGCGCCAGCCCCAGAAAAATGAAGCCAGAAAGCTATTGTGCAGATATAATGGCGTGCAAAGACAACAGCTGAAAAGCCCCATTAAATCATCCAGCCGAGCACTGGAGGATTACCTTTGATAGCCGCACCTCTTTTGCCTGCTTATCATGCTTCACAGAGAACTATTAAACGAATTCAGAAAACTCAGAGAGGCCCATATCCAGAAGTTGCATCTTTGACCAACATTGCTATTCCAGATGCTTTGCAGAAGACAACTATGGATGAACTTTCATACTGTGGGATTCAGGGACCAAAGATGCACTGCAGATTATAATGTTAGGAACAACAGAGAATCTATCAATTCTCCTGGACAACAATTACTGGTTTATTGATGGGACATTTAAAGTTTCACCAAATGTTTTCTACCAAGTATTTACAGTACACGCATGGATAGAACAATTAAATAAATAAATGATAGTACAATAATAGTAAAGAACACTTGTTTTTTTTTTTTTTTTGTATAATTTCTTCACACATGGATAAATAACTGAGCATATCCTATGATTTATGCTTTATTTCCCAATAAAACAGAAAAAACATATGAAAGGGTTTGTCCAGACTTTTTCGCTAAGAGATTGAAAGGTATGGATAGCACCTAACCTAACAAAATTTAAGATGGCAATAAAACATTAATTTCAAGAAGAACCCTTTTGTGGATATGTGAGGTCAGTAACAGAACCAATGTATTCCTTACGGGTTCTGGCGTGTAACTCACATAACATCTCCCTGTGAGCTACATCACCAAAACCAATTGGCTGCAGCAGCAATTTGCCGTAGAGCAATATTGCTGAAGAGCATAGCCGCTGCAGCTGTACACTATGCACAGTAATTCTACAACTGGTGGCGATCCTTACAGACAGCTGCCTAGTCGTATTCCAGCAGGGATGGCCATACTAGATGTGTAGCAATTTGCCGTAGAGCAATACGGCTGAACAGCATAGCCACTGCAGCTGTACACTATGCACAGTAATTCTAGAACTGGTGGCGATCCTTACAGACAGCTGCCCAGTCGTATTCTAGCAGGGACGGCTGTACTAGATGTGTACCACGTTCCGTATTCTCATATAAGGAATGCACTTATTGTATTATTTATTTATTTTATTGTCAGTCTAAAGCCCCAGACCAAGGTACATTTTCACAGTTGCAAGGTACCCATAAAAGTGGAAAAAAGAAAATCAAAAATGTGTCAACACAAGGAAGAACAATACCAAATAATTCTAGAACTCCACTAACATAAGGAAGAACAATACCAAATAATTCTAGAACTCCACCAACATAAGGAAGAACAATACCAAATAACTCTAGAACTCCACCAACACAAAGAATAACAATACTCAAAATAACTCCAGAGCTCCAATGTTTTAACAATAATATCTTAATTTCCTAAATTCTCAGGCCCCATTCAGGCACAAAAGAGTCATATCTACCTGAGCCCTCTGACTCACTCTACCCGCTAAAGAATTCCTGCACCTGCAAGATAAAGTACGGAATACCTTGCAAAAGGATGGGACCACAAACAACTGCCAGCATTACTATTACTTCAAAATAAAGTCAAAGACCAAATAAATCCAAAAAACATATTTCCTCTCCCAACAGAATCACCACACCAAATCCCCCAACCTGTTCTGGCTACCATTTCTAAACTTTTAAACCCAGGTAAATCCTCACAACCTAATCCTCTATCTAATGACTCTGACTTCACTGTAGCTTGTTACTTCAGCACCCTCTTTATCAGTCCTGCTACCTCTGTCTCAATGTCTAACCCAGCTCCAGCTCTCACATGGCCATACTGAAAACACTTGTGACATCAAACCAGTCCGTCACAAAATGATCTAGATAATCTCCCCCTGGAATATCTAAACCTAGCAGCTAAATGGTTAGCTTATACTGCCTGTCGTAATTAACAGATCATGCCACAAAGGTATACTCCCCCTCCATTTGGAAAAATCCTTCTTCTTCCCACTGCACAAAGGTGGTCCATGCTCTGATATTTTTAACTTCAGACCCATAGCAATTCTATCACTCCTTTCAAAAATCTTAGAGAAATATATCCTCTCTCAACTGCTAGCTTTCCTCCTCAACCACAATATCCTCTTACCATGCCAGCATAGTTTCTGGCCTTCTCACAGCACTGATATGTCTCTCCTCTCATTTTTTAAGACTACAGATACCCTTATAAACAGAAATCTGCAGTGTCCTTAGTATTTCTCAAGCTCTCTAAAGTCCTTGATACTTGTCTCATACCTCTTCTTCGTCACAGACTCTCCAAGGTCCTGTGGTTCAAAACTTAACTTTATCATACAACTCAGACTGGAAAATGGCTGCAATCCTTCTCCATATTCCTGCCCATCCCCACCCCACCCCCAAATGGCTATCCTAGTCCCACTTCTCTTCAATATAGTCATCAACAATCTGCCCACTACACTAGCCATCTCCACTCTGATCCAGCAGCAGATGACTCCACCATCATCTTTTCAGGCCCCTCTATCTCTCAACTTTGAAATGTTACTCAGTATTCCTTCAAATCTGTAGAAACCTGTCTTCTGGACTCTAACCTAGTCATAAGTACCAAATAAATAAAATATATTCTCTTTGCACCTAAACCAGTATCAACACTGCTCAATCCACTTAACTTCAATCATCTGAAGGCACATTAATTGATCTAGCCCACAACACTAAACTACTTGGAATCACTGCTGATGACCACCTAAAATTTGATCAACAGATTCACCAAGTAACCTAAAAGATCTACCAAAAGTTAGGTATGCTCTATCGATCCAAGACATTTTAGTCTGATCCAGCAGGGAAGGCAACTACTGCTCCCTACCTCATCCCTTCCCTAACAGACAACTCAGCAATCTTGACCAATTTACAATCAACACAACTCATAAAATTTGAGCAATCATGCAAAAATATTGCAAAGTTTGCCGCCAACCTTCGAAACAGAAAATACCATTGTGTAGCTCACAAATTTTATTTATTTATTTTTAGTTAACATTTGTTTACCGGGAAAGTCCAACTTGGAACTAAGCCAATTTTCAGCGGAGACCCAGGGAGAAACACTCTAGATGCATGTCTTTGTAATGTGGGAGGAATGCAGAGAGGCCATGCAGACTCCACACAGAAGACACCCCATCTGAGAATCGAACCGAAGAATCTCTTGCTGTGAAGCGACAGCGCTACTGCTGCTAAACTGGCTCAAGTTCCCTAACCTCTTCAAACACAACCAATTAAATATATCACAAAAAGTCCTCCTCAAATCCCAGGCCTGTCCCTCTCTCAGTATTTTACTGCACTGGAGTATCCCTTCTAGTACTCTCCATTCATCTGAAAAACATTTGGCAAATGTGACTCCCTCACATAACTCTCATAGGGACTCACTATGTGCTTGTCATGTTGTAAAACAGCGGCACTCCTGCAAATCCCCCTCTGTCAAATAAATGCCCTAAAACTTTCAAATGGGATACAAAATCCTTCATTCTTGTTCTTGAAAAGAAGAGGACTATGTCGGCTAGGGATGCCACGTTTTCAAATGTCCAAAGTGGGACATTGCTTATGGAAATGTAAGATTTTGCAGCACAAACTATACTCATAAACAGTGTAAAGGACTGGGCTTCAATGTTTGCTAAAGTACAACTTCAATCACACAAAATTTGAGCTGTATTATGCTGTTTAATACACTATTTAGGTGATTCAGAAACAAAATGATTGATTTATAATATAACTATTAAGGGAAACTTAAGAAATATATTCTGTCCTAAATATTTCAGGACATTTTCTAATTTTCATGTGTCCCTCCCCCATGGGACAGGGGACGCAACTGCTCAAACAGGGACTGTCCTGTGCAAAAAGGAACAGGGGATAGACCTAAAGTTAGCTAGTGTGACTTTGAAAATAGATGATCTTTATTTTTTACTCGCTACTCACAAATGCCTTTTTTCAGTCCTGTGATGTCACTGGCTGCTACAAGCCACATGAGTAGTTCCTCCTTCTCCTTCCACCTCACTGCAGAACAGCATACTGTTACCACCAACTACAGTATCTCACTTGTATAGACTTGTGTCTTCTAAATGAACTATCATTGGAATGTTCCCATGATGTGCCACTGTCCATCAGAATGTTCCAATGATATGCCACTGACCATCAGAATGTTCCAGTGATATACCACTGACCATCAGAATGCTCCCATGATATACCACTGACCATCAGAATGCTCCCATGATATGCCACTGACCATCAGAATGTTCCAGTGATATACCACTGACCATCAGAATGCTCCCATGATATGCCACTGACCATCAGAATGTTCCAATGATATACCAGTGACCATCAGAATGTTCCCATGATATACCAGTGACCATCAGAATGTTCCCATGATATATCACTGACCATCAGAATTTTCCCATGATATGCCACTGACCATCAGAATGTTCCCATGATATACCAGTGACCATCAGAATGTTCCCATGATATACCAATGACCATCAGAATGCTCCCATGATATATCACTGACCATCAGAATGTTCCCATGATATGCCACTGACCATCAGAATGTTCCCATGATATATCACTGACCATCAGAATGTTTAAATGATATGCCGCTGTCCATCAGAATGTTCACATGATATATCACTGACCATCAGAATGTTCCCATGATATACCACGGACCATCAGAATGCTTCCATGATATATCACTGACCATCAGACTGTTTCCATGATATGCCACTCTCCATCAGAATGTTCCCATGATATACCACTGTCCATCAGAATGCTCCCAAAATATACCACTGATCACCAGAATTTTCCCATGATATACCACTGATTACCAGAATGTTCCCATGATATAGCACTGACCATCAGAATATTCCCATGATATACCACTGATCACCAGAATTTTCCCATGCTATGCCACTGACCATCAGAATGTTTCCATGATACAGCACTGACCATCAGAATTTTCCCATGATATGCCACTGACCATTAGAATGATCCCATTATATATCACTGTCCAACAGAATGTTCCCATGATATGCCACTGACCATCAGAATGTTCCCACGATATACTACTGATTACCAGAATGTTCCCATGATATGCCACTGACCATCAGAATGTTCCCATGATATATCACTGTCCATCAAAATGTTCCCATGATATGCCATTGACCATCAGAATGTTCCCATGATATGCCACTGTCCATCAGAATGTTCCCATGATATATCACTGACCATCAGAATGTTCCAGTGATATACCACTGACCATCAGAATGCTCCCATGATATATCACTGACCATCAGAATGTTCCCATGATATACCACTGACCACCAGAATGTTCCCATGATATGCCACTGACCATCAGAATGTTCCCATGATACATCATTGACCATCAGACTGTTCCCATGATATGCGACTGACCATCAGAATGTCCCCATGATATATCACTGACCATCAGAATGTTCCTATGATATACCACTGATCACCAGAATTTGCCCATGATATGTCACTGACCACCAGAATGTTCCTCTAATATCCCACTGACGTTTTCAAGGTGCTCATCTACTTCTTATCCCAAACACCTATCTCTCTGACCACCACCTACCTTGCTCTGCATATTTTCTGCTATGTATTCCTCACTAACTCATCACTCACAGAGCTTCATTTCTATCTCTTCTCACACCGACCTTCTTCTTCTCTATCCCTATCCAAGGCTCTCCTTTCCAAGCAACAGCCCAATACCACTCTGTCTCTAGCTCTCTCTTTTCATTGTTTCACACCAGTATCAGCCCATCCTGGACACCCAGTAATCATTACCCCCCTCACTACTTGTGTGTCTCTCTCCAATACTGTGTCTATATAAAAATGTCCTTTAAAGTATGTGCATTGTACAGCACACCCACCAAAACTGTCTTTCTGTTTAATTTATGTGCACTACGGTGCTACCTTCAAAACTTTGTATAATTTTAGTAAAACATTCGCTTTAATGAATGTGTATTGCACAGTGCAGTTAATTCAAAGTGGAACTCTTGATATGCCTCTGTCATAATATTTTAAATGTTTTTGCTTTAATAGATGTTTTGCAGATTGTTATAATAACTTTGTATATGTAACAAAGGAGCTTTTCTCCCCAGGTCTCTGTTAGAAAGGGATTTTAATTCCCAGTTGGAATATTCTGATAAACAAATGCAAATAAATAAATAATGAAAGTATCTGTTGTTTTTCAATATAGTCTAGAACAGCACCTTAGTAGTTCGGATCTCAGAGATTCTATACGAGAATGTCAGTATATTCTCATTAACCGAGTTTATAACTGAAAGTGGCCAAAAGGATCAACCCACCTGACAGGTTAAAAATATAAATAAGTAAATAAATAAATAAATAAAAACAAGGATAACTCCTTAACTACTTAGTTATTTGTTAAGCCTGTTAACCCACTAAGCACCTGACCCTTTTCAGAGGCTGGTTAAGTGACTTAATCAGAATCACAGTTTACAAGTGGAAATGGAGGGAATATATCCCCTAACTATAAGACATCATCAACCCTCTGAGCTAGCTGCCACATATAAGGTATTCTACACTCCCTTGGCCTTCATGATGCTGGAGTATCCATTCAAATAGAAGCCATAGTTTACCAGTAGGGATAAGACATCTGACCTAGGAGGTTGCTGATTGGAAGTTGGAGTGTACATATAGTGGCCAAGCTTTAAAATTGCAAATAAGACATATCATCTGGAAGGCTATACATTGCAGATGGGAGACATCTGTCATTCCATCAAGAGTTAGTGGTAGTCAGTAAATGTGAATACTGACCTGAAGTCCAGACAAGACAGGCATAATGAGAGAGGTGGCCTCCATGGCGACAGAATAAACCCACCTGTTTTCTAGCTTCCTGGCCAGGTGTGTATGCATGCATAGATGAGTGCTGAATTGAAAGCAATATCAGTGTTTTACATATCCTGAATACACTTAATGAGTAAAATACAGTATGTAAAAACAAAGACTGAAGAGCAAATGTGTCAGAAATGTCATTTGTTAGCAGAGTATAAACTATAGTATTACTACTCAAAACAGTCTTCAAACATGGTATGAATTGTGTTTTAATGTTGTCAAACAGGATGTTTCGTACTGAGTGTGTTTTGATTAAAAAAAGAGAAAATAAAATGCTATGATTCCAAACATTGTTCATGCTGTCTTTCTGATTTATTATCAAATCACAAGCAATGAACTACTATTCAGAGACGTGTGAGTCAGTTGCCTAGATACAGTTGTCAGAGATGCGATCCCAGTGCATATGTCAGCAATATGTTCATAAAGAGTCCATTTTAGGAGCACATTTTGGATGTCAGTTGAACAGGGCAGAAAAGAGTGTAAATCCCAGTGGTGAGGGAACCTTCTAACTGTAGCATGGCAGAAGTGGTCCTTTATCTTGATAACTGATGGAGATGTTCTAATGGGAAAGGAGGTCATTTATCTGATTATATTGCTAACAAATCAGATAAAAGTAAAATCAGCAGGTGTTGAAAAGGTGGGGTTACTGCAATGTCTCTGTATGTTCAGTGCAGGTTATCCATCCAGCCAAGCCAAAGTCATGTGTAGCGTACAGATAATCTGACAAAGAATAGAAGAAAGTACTAATGTTATACTGGGCCCAAAACTCGGCTACTTGGAAGCACATGAAGCTGTTTTTCGTATAGTGGTCAGACAATGTGCTGTAACGGCACAACAAAAATTATGGATATACATGGCATTGAAGTGTAAGAAACGTGTTGATTTCCAGGAAGAGAGAAATCCTGCAGTGAAAGAAATAGATATTAAATATATATATATATATATATATATATATATATATATATATATATATATATATATATATATAAGGTGAAGGAAAGTGACACCTAAATTTGAACAAGTGGTTTTAGGTCAGAAATGCATGGTGTGGTTGTAGCTGTCAAGAGCTGGGAACATTACAAAGAATAATATTTTGCCTTATGATGCCTTTCAGAACAGGAACAAATTCAGAATGACAGTGAAATCAGGATTGCCTTTAGACTACATCCTCAGCAGGGAAATTAATTTAGTCCAAAATCATGAGTCATTGATCATGAAAGATTCTTTAATGGATGCTATCCTTCTTGGAGCTTATGCATACTGATTCTGTGCCATATTATGCATTATCCAGTGCACCCTGCCTATGATAATTCATCACTCTGCCCATACCCCTACAAGGGTCACATAGGTCATGAGAATGTGGACACTCTGAGGGATTCACATGTGCTCTGGAGAATGGGAATTAGACTGGAGGATGACAGCAGGTGTGTAGTAATTGCATGTTGTCTTTATGACTTAGTGTCTTTCAATGTTTCCACTTTCATTTGTTTCATTATCACATATTTCAATATTTTCCCCTATCTCGATTTGTTTCAGAAAAACATTTGTCCCAGCTTGCATACCACAGGGTAGACACCTCAGATTCTGTAGATTTCACTGCTGGTCACTGTCCAATTTGTGTATCCTCACACTGTGTTACTAAGGTCAGTAAAGTGTTGTAATAAGATAAATGTGAAACTCTTTTCCAAAGAGTTAGCTTCTGGAAAAATCTGTACATGTACAACATGGATGAGTTATACTGCAATGTTGCATAATCAAACAGGTGAATACTATTGTTTTTAAGGTGAAGTGCCACTGTTATTCATGTAACTCATCTAACTTCAAAATTAAGCAGAGAATTAAGAACTATAGTCAGTTTTAATTTGCCTTACTGGCTCTTTGAAGTGACAACTGCCTATCAGTGATGAGCAAAGGATATAACTTTTCACACCAAGCAAGTGTGTGAAGGGAGAGAGGATATGAGTTTATTTAAATGCTTACAACTTTGAACACTTAACACAACCCCTGCTGTTCATTTTTTTTATTGAAGAAAATTGAAATGGGCCGTGAAAGGTTTTAAGCAGCTTAGACCAGGCATGGATCAAAGAGATTAAGTTAAAAAAGTACTGATTGCATTTTCAAAGACATCCATAAAATCAGGGTCTCACATAACTATTGCAGTTATTAAATGGAAGGTAAAAATCCCTCATTTACTATGTTTAGACGATGAACTCAAATTGCATTATGGTAGGAAAACAAAGACAATAAGAAATGAAGTCATGTCAGCATGTCTACATGGTAGTCCTCATGACAGCCATTGTGGGGTATAAGAAATTAAATTAAAATAAAAAAAAACACAGCTACTAAAAGAAACAGGAACAATATAAAGCTGCACACTTCTCCAATGACTGTTTAATTTAAACCTACAAGCTGTCAATGAAGCATCACCGTATGAATAAAAAATGAGAGAAGGAAACTAGAGGAAGAATTATCAACCTTTTCTGTACTGATAGTACCACATTAGTGGCTGAAAGTCTGATATATCTGCTTATCAGGATATCTGCTTATCAAGATTAAAAATCATACTCTCAAAATGGGTTTGCACCTTAAGATGAAGAAGGCAGAGATCCTGACAACTAGTAAAATGAATAACTTAATTCTCAACGACGAAAAAACAGAAATAGTATACGGCTTCAGGCTACATGGATCCGTCATCAATAGTGAAATGACAAGCAGCCAAGAAATCCAGTGATGATTTGCTGATGGTGGAATGGCCATGCAGTATTTAGATAAGATCTTTAAGTGTAGAGATGTGTCTCTGTATGCCCAAGCTATGGTATTTGTAATACCATCATATGAATGTGAAGGCTGGACATGGAAGAAACAAGACAGGACGAAAACTGACACCTTTTAATTACTGTTGTGGGAGAAGAGTACTGCATACATATACCATGGGTGACCAAGAAAGCAAATCACAAAGCTAAGCATTCTCTGGAAGCTCAAATGACAAGAATTCAACTTTTTTTACTTCAAGCATATTATGCAAAGAGAAAAGTCATTAGAAAATAACATCAGGCCTTGCAATACTGATGGCCAGTGTCACAGAGGAAGGCCAGTAACGCAGTGGACTGATACAATATCTATGGTGATGGATGCCTTTCTCCCAATGATAAGTCATCTGAATGAAGACAGAACACAGCATGAGTTGACACTGAGTCAAAAGCACATACCAGGAAATTCCCAGACTGATTCCAATACTTTAGCAGTACATTTATTGTCAAGATATGATGCATCTATTAGTATTTGTTAACCAGGGTAGAACAATAATCTGTATAGACCTTCTTCAAGCTCAGCCTGGGAGAACGCTGTTTAGTTAAGTGATACAGTAGGTGAACGGAGGACGAGAGAATCTGGAATCAAGCCCCGAATGACAGGAAGGAGACTTTTATACTTCATAACGTTTATCCTCTTTACTAGCTGTAACAACCCTCTCTGCTAACTGCCAGTTTAGAAAAAAATGAACACATATATATTTTTTCAGTTTTCTAGTGGAGCTTTCTCTAATGGACACCAGACTATAACCAATACAAAGGGAGGTTTATAGTGTGCGTGTGCGCGTGTGCGCGTGTGCACGTGTGCGTGTGTGTGTGTGTGTGTGTGTGTGTGTGTGTGTGTGTGTGTGTGTGTGTGTGTGTGTGTGTGTGTGTGTGTTTGCAGCATGTACATAAATGTGTATGTACAAACATAGGACTGGGTACCTCGCCTACCCACTGCTTGCTGGGACAGGTTCTGACTCCCCTGCAACCCTGAATAGGATAAAGTGAGTATTAGAAAAATAATGAATGAATGAATACAACAGGTACTACAAGAGATCCCAAATGACAAAAACTACAGTAACAATATCATAATCTATGGGAAAACAAAAAAGAAATATAACATCACCCTTAAAAACAATGCTTGACAGATTCCTGTTAAGCAAGCTGACTATAACCAAGTCAAAGTGTGAATCTGACAAGTCCATCCAGTAATTTTATCCATTTATCTTTTCACATAAGGGCACACCTCCTCATCCCCAACACTAAATACAGTAAAATACATAAAATTTCCATATTCTTGTTTTCCTGGGTTTCATACCCACAGTCACCAACTGCCTGCTATGTGACTATAAGCAAGTCACTTCACCAGATAGTTTTCAAAGCTCATCCTTTGTAATGAGGTCGTTATGCTTTGTGAACTTGTGCAGATAAAGTTCTCGAGGGTGACTTTCTTGGCATCCATCATGTCTCAAACACACAATAAGCAGGTTATGATCGGTGACTTTATCATAATACTCTATATAAAGCATATTATCAAATTCATATTTAATGCGGTTAACAATGCCCTAGTAAAAAAAAAAAAAGAGCACACGTGTGTGTGTGTGTGTGTGTGTGTGTGTGTGTGTGTGTGTGTGTGTGTGTGTGTGTGCGTGTGCGTGTGTGCGTGTGTGCGTGTGTGTGTGTGTGTGAGAGAGAGTCTGTGCATGTGTGTGTCCGTGTGCCTGTGTATGCCTGTGTTTCTACCACTGAATCCAGGTTTCTCGAATTTTATTATACTTAATCTAGCTTTTTTCCATGAAAGCTGTAAAGGAATGCATATTCCTCTGTGATCTGTTGGCTCCATTCCAAGTGACTGACAACTGATAAACATCAACTGATGATTTGTATCAGCCATTTGGTAAGGGAAAAGTTTGTATTTTGATGTAAATAACTTCCAAATCGTATTTCATTATTGTTTCACGTATCCGACTGATTTGGGGTATTGTATGATTGTAAGGCACAGTTTTCACTTATACTTTACAGAAAGTGGGCTCAGTTTGGCCAGTCCATCTGAACAATTGCTATATGCATAAAGGATCGCACTTATTTTTAAATGTTTTTATCAACATTTTAGTATTATTTCCAATATAATTTCTAAATCACCAAATGTCCAAAACACATTTTGCACCCCCCCTAAAAAAATGCTGCATGTCACATGTGTGGGATACAATATGTCAAGTGTTCAACCTTCAAAAAGAGTATACTGGAAGGCGGGGACTGTACAATACTTAACGGACCATGCAGGTGTCTTATAGCAGCAGACACCTTTTGCAGATGTCTTATAGCAGCAGACACCTTTAAGTGACAAATTATTAGATGTATGAACCAGAGCAACATATAAGGTATCCATGTAGATTTTGCAAACGTATGCGGAGTAAAGCCAGGAAACAGAAAGTATGACACGCACATATAACTAACGCAATGCAGAGGATGAGCCTGGTATATGCATCGGCACACTGCCTGGTAAGTGGTGGTTGTTTTATCCAGGGACACCATCCCAGAAAGGAAACACTGCTGGTTGTATCTACAACAGAATTCACACAAAATATAGTGCCAAGAAATTTAATATGATAAAGCTTTCGGGCTAACCACCCTTCATCAGTACCAGTTATTTCTTGGCGCTATATTTTGTGTGAATTCTGTGGAATATATATAGTGCTGTTCTGTGTTTGTGGTTATTGTATCTATAACAGAATAGATAAGAGGGCTAAACACATATAGCTGCTGCATGGTAAAACTACCTCAAAAGTGCAGGGGTAGGGGTTGATAGCCAAATGCTCCCATACAGCTGTGGACATAGCAAAGTCTACACTTAACAAACATCCTCCTAATTCAACCAGTAAGGGCTTGTCTGGCATTTTGTGTGAACTGAGAGAGAAGGCCTCCACTAGCAGGGGATAGCCCTGTGAACAACCATATGTCCAAGGCGGCTATCCAACACCTTTCCAGAAGAAGAGGGATGTATCATTGGATTACCTGCAAGAGAAGGTCTACCTTAGCTTTTGTGCCTGGAATTCTCTTCAGTTTTAAGACATTTGACCTAGCATTCTACTCACTATTTATGGAGAGATTATTGACTACCAGCTACAGTGCCTGTGTTTTTTAATATTGCCATCTCCAAGCTCTTGATCATGAATGAGACACTAGTCACAAAGAGTACAGCAAGGCAAATGTACTCTACACAAGGCTTTGTTGAGAAGATTCTAAAGCTAATGCTTCCAGTGGTAAGTAACATACTTACTGTCATGGCCAGTAAGAGTGAAGTTACCTGCACCACTCTGCTGGAATACCTGCTGGAGATGGGACAGGGAGAAAGCATGTTGTTCATCCTGATAGTCATCATACATGACTTTGAGTAACCTCCATTACATGCTCTGCACCAGGCATTCTATGATCCTTGTGTGAAGGTGGGCAAGTTTCATTCTGCAAAGATCATTTGGTGGCAGGTTCAAGACCAGCAGCTGGTATTGCTCTACAACTGACAGTGTATTCTCCCTGCAGGTGTGTACATTGTACTCACCTTTCTCAAACTCTGTGAGATTTCTGCTGTGTATAAAGAGATCCACAGCAGCTTCCATGGGAGCCAGTAGGGCTACTGTGATTTTTTTCCAGGACTTTGTTATGCATGGCCATAACAAAAGATATAAGATATGGCTGTCAAAATCCTTTTTTTGCCATTCAGCTACCTATCCTCCCTCCCAACTACCTTCTGTAGCATAGCAGAGTTATACTGTGCCGGGTAATCCAGTAGTAAAACACACTGAAACCTGACATAAGTGACCAGACTTTCTATGTGTTTGAATCTACCAGTGTCAGTCTCTTGTGATGTGCAGTTCTGAGCCACAGTGCAATATCACCTTAGTTTTTACTTATGTCTGACAACATGGCTGAGTGAGATCTACCTGTACGATGAGCTATGTTAGTGAGGATTTATAGGGATACACTGCTCTGAGTTAGTATGTTTCATTGTATTTGCACAAAAGGGGTTCAAGCAGCTAAAATGAGCAAGCAAATGCTAAATCTCACCACCCTGGAAATACAATTTATTAAAATAATGAAATTAATGATTTACAAGTTTTCACACAACAGTGCGTCTTCAGGTATTTCCTAAAATTACTTAACTTGTATTAAGTTACATGACGGTGAAGAGCAAGGAGTTTGATAAAGGATGGTAGTTTTATTTTCATTTTTTTTAAAGATTTACCTGCTTGAGTTCCCTTTGTGCTTATAGTTTGGATGTGGTTTTGGCTGCTTGCAGGACATTGAGGTTCTTACTACAACTCGTAAGGGGAATGACACAATTACTGTTTTCATAAAGGACGTCAGAAATGAGTCACCTAAAAAAAAGAAAAGAAAAAAAAAAAGAAAAGAAATGAATCGCCTACAGTTTTTAGTGCAGGTGAAAGAAAGTCCTTCACTTAAGGAAAACAATACACCTGACCATGTTTTTGATACAGAGGTAAATGGTACTTCTAATATTACAGATTTCATTAGTAATATTTCTAATTTAGAAATGAGACTACAGAAATTAAGATATTTCAGCGGTGAAAGGTTCGGCTTTGACACTTATATTAAGTTCCATGTTTCACCCTGAGGCTTACTCATTCTTAAGATGCCGACACACGGTAACAAATATTCTGAGCTACTATGAAGATAGCAAACTCTTAGTTGAAAAGATATGTAAAGAATATATGCAGTGAATGAAAGATTGTTTTGAAAAACTGAGTTGCAGCTACTGCAAAAAATATCAAAGATACAAAATATCATGAGACACAATGCCCATAAATATGAAAACATACTTGATATTATTAACATCTTATGAACACAAATTTATCACCATCGAGAAATGCAAATTCTAGAGGGACGTACAGAATTTTCAGATATGGAATTTTTTTTCTTGGCCAAGGAGGAAAATATGCAAGCACAATCCGCCAGTCAGGTGGATTGCAAAGAAAGTGTGATGTCAGTGTTAGCAGTAAACTCTAAAATTCCAGCATGGTTAGACTCTAATGATGTAGCCATTTTAGACCCTTTAGAATTCTCTCACCTTCCTCGGTCTATAACATTTGCCCCTTCCATAGCAGAATGGCAGACAAGAAAATTAAGAAGGGGAAAGCAGAAGAAGACATGGCATATCAAGGGCAGATGACAAGGTGTCAAAAAACAACAGGGGTAACTTCATGTAACACAGTCTATTATCTATCTAGACATACTTTGACTGATAATTAACTGACTGTGTTAAAGGAATGACATTTATTCCTGCTACATATGGTAATTTAACAGACTTTTTTAAACATCTCATTAGCTGAACCTTAAACAAGTATACTCCAATGAAACCCTATATTTTACTGATATTTTAAAGAAACCAAGTACTTTAATTTCTAAAAAACAAACCAATGATGTAGTAGTTTGACAGTGTGTGTGGGGAAGATATAAATCAACTTTTTATGCGCCAGAAAGATTTTTATAATTTAGTAAGTGCAGATAATTAGGCATTGAAATCTTTAGTTAAAAATTAACAGGTAGTTAAAAAGAATACTGATAAATGGGTGGTGTGGTTGTGGTGGATCTGAAATATTATGTTGACAGTATACCTGAGACATTACAGGTCAGTAACACATATATTGAAATAAATGAAGTTGAAGTACATCAGGTGATTACACAGCTTGGTAACAAGATTTATGATATGTACTTCAGCGGTGTTGTCTTTAGAATTATTAAATTATCTTTATATTCCATATCCAGTAACATCAGTATTTATGGTTTGCCTAAAATACATAAAAATGTCATGAATTCACCAATGACGTCACTTGCTTCATCACACAAATGGATAACCTATTTCTGTGTATTTAGAGTCTATTATTTAGGAGAACCTTGAAAGGAGTAAGAAGTTTTATAAAAGATAGCAGTGACTTTTAAAACAATTTTTATGAATGGTAGGTTGTGACATAATTATTTCAGGATATGTTTTACATCCAGAAATGAGAAGGAGAAAACCTCCACATTTACATATTAAAACATAAAACACAAAACATAAAAACATAACTTGTGATTCATATTAAAAATAAAATGTTAGAAACATGAAATATAATTATAGTTTTTAAACTACCCAAAGTGGGTTTGTGAAATACAAAAGGTTTCCAAAAACATACATAGGCATAAACAATAGAAAAGAATGAAATAACATACATATGATACATGCAGATATAGAAATCTTCAGATGTTGGCTATATACAAGAAGAAAAGGAAATGATTATAAGACTATACAGACTGATGAGGTGGTAAGATTATCCAGGTGAAGAGCAGGAGTACAATCAGGAGTTGGGCAGGTGTTGTATGAGTCTGACTTTAAAGGGTTTCAGTTTTTGTTGTTGTAATTCAAATAGTATGTTGTTTCACAGTTTGGAGACAACATGAGTAAATTGAGTCACTAGCTATTGTTTTAGATTTAATAAAAATTAGGAAGCAATTTATTTCCTGAACACACTTCCCTTGTAGGTGAGAAGTGTTAAAGAATGTTGTCTATATATAAATGGGTTTACTTTAGATAATCGAAATGCCACTTATACTGACTTAGGAAATTTTGAGACAAAAGCACCAAAAATGTGTTTAAATGAACACTTACAACACCGACAAAAAACTACAGGTAAGTAACCACTTGTCCACCATAGTGAACTTTTCCCCTTTCCCCACTGTAGTGCAATCTTGAAGTTTCCATATTTCGTTAGGAAGTGTGGGGGGTGCAGCCCCTCCACATAGGGGGTGTAAGGATGAAGCTCCCTACATGGGTGGGTTTCATTTGGTTCAGTTTTTGTGTTTTGCTGTGGTGTGGCCAAATGGTTACTTACCTGTAGTTTTTTTGTCAGTGATGTAAGTGTTCATTTAAGTGGATTTTCGGTGCTTTCATCTTGGCGTTTTCAAAGTCAGGTAAGTGGCGCTTCAATTATCTAAAGTAAACCCATATATACATATATGGGTCTACTTTTTCTTATTGAAAGCTCATGCTTTCGAAAAGAAAAAGTATGACTCCATATACACAAAAGTACACAGAAATAAAAGTGCATTTTGACTACTGGTTCATTAAAAAAGAAAAAATAACACTGCAGTACCAAAGCACGCTACAGTGGGGATAAGGGAATATACCTGTTTCCCCACTATAGTGCGATCTCAGAGTTAGTATATATAAAGTAGTGGGGGGTGTGGGGGGTGCATACAAAAATGCCTTTGTAGTGTTGTTTTTTTTTTTTTTTTTAATATCACCGGTTCAGTGTATCGGTAGTCCTGAAGGTGCACTTTAGTTTAAGTGCACTTTCACATAAATTGGCTTGTACTCTTTCTTTTCAAAAGCATGAGCGTTCAATAAAAAAAACTAGACCAACCTCCCCCCCACACACACACACGCACACGCACGCACGCACTCACACACACACACACACACATATATATATATATATATATATATATATATATATATATATATATATATATATATAAAACAGTATGTAACTGTATGTCTTTCATACACCTTATCAGTTAAAAGGAATTCATCTTTAATAAATTTTGCAGATTGTGATTCCAAAAAAATTGTGTACATAGCTATTTGTCAGTCATGACTAACATTTTATACTGATAAATCAAATAGAAAATTGAAAGAATGCATATTTGCACATTTATCTGATATTACAGAAAGATTAATACAAATGCTCTATATAAACAGGGAGAGAAATGTGAACATACTGTTTTAATTTTGCTGTTTTGCAATGTTTATATAACCGAGTATGCTGAATATAGATGGATAACAACATTTAGGGCAGATGTATTTCCTGGGCTGAATGGTTCTGTGTATACATTAAAACAGTGTTTTCAGTTATAATAATTAACACCGTTTAATGTGCTGAATTATGTCATTTGATTTTAATGAGGTATTTAATTAGGAGTTTTTTGAGTCATTTTCAGAAATACCCGAAGACTGTTGTATTAAAGCTTATATCTCAATGGTTCCTGAGCTCATTCATAGTATTCCCAGGCCACAGATCTGTTGTTTGTCAAGGATGTATAACTGATATCCATTTTTTCCAGTATGTGGTAATCAATGCAAAAATCTGTCAAGAAAAAGAAAACAAAGTGCACCCTGCTTCATGTGCAGTTATGTTAAGGTTGCATGCCTGCTATCTTGCTTTGTTTAATTTATTTACTAACTTACTTAAATATGTTTTGTTAACTGAGTTCTACAAGTGTGCAGAGCCCACTTATAGTGGAGGTCCAGGATAAAAAGCTAAGCACTGAGAAATTACCATACCATATCATATTAACATGTACAGCTTCACTCTGGAGAACAAGCATTCTACAGCAGGTTGGTAATGTACAGAGTGTGCCCAGTAGAAAAACATGTCCGCCAAGCTGCAGCAAAGATTGGATGGAAGAAAAAGCTAACAGACACCATTTGTTATGCTCGGTAAACAGAGGTCTGCTGTTTAGTGACCTCAAAATTAAAAAAGTAAAGAACACAGCATCCATGGGACCTGACAACATTCCAGGCTGCGTTCTACATGAACTACAGAACGAACTGTACCATGTTCAATCATAACCTCACCTCAGGCTTTGTGCCCACTGAATGGTGCACAGCAACGGTTATCCCACTCTACAAAGGGGAAGCCACCACAGACCCCAGGAACTACTGACCCATTAGCCTGATGAGCCTGGTCTACAAGGCTATGGAACGTATCATCATGGAACTTATAAACAATGACATTGGTAATCTCCAAACTCTGGACCCTACCCAGTTTGGGGTTTGTAAAAGGCTGATCATGTCTCCTAAACCTGATAGACTTCTTTGAAGTGGTCACCAAAGTTGCAGATGAGGGTAAGGTGGTTCACACAGCATATCTAGATCGCGCCAAGGCTTTTAACACCATCCCTTACTCTGGAATTATAGATAAACTCACTAAACTAGGTATAAATCCCTATGTCACAAGATGGGTTGCCAACTGGCTCACTGACAGAACCTACACTGTGAAAGCAGCAGACTCTAAATCCAAATTCAGACTAGTGACAACTGGAGTACCACAGGGTTCAGTCCTAGGTCCTCTCCTGTTTGGTATCTACTCAAAGGTTAACACAGAAGGTATTTGGCTAACAAAGTTCGCAGATGACTGCAAACTAGGAGCCATAATCAAAACTTCTAACGATGTGGACATCCTGCAAAAGGGCCTCACCGAGACAGATGCCTGGTGTCAAAGCCATGGCCTCAAGCTCAATGCCAAAAAGTGCATTGTCATCCCTTTTAGTAAAAAACTCTGTACCCATGAACTACCACATAAGCGGTAGTCTACTTAACACTGAAAGTGTGATAAGAGACCTTGGGACACAGGTGTACCATGCCACATCACCACAGTAGTCAGGAAATCCTTCTACGTGGCACACCTCATCACAAAGGTTTCTCATCCAGGAAAAAATAGGTAATTGTTCCCCTCTACACATCACTCATTAGACCCATTATAGAGTACAATGCCCCTTTTGGTATGTACCTCACAAGATATCTACAAAAACTGGAAAGGCCATAGAAATACCTCACAAAGAGGATTTCCAGCCTCAAACAGATTCCCTATGCAGACCATCTCACAAAACTCCAGCTTTATTCTGTCGCATATCACCTACTCAGAGGCGATCTCTGCCTAACATACAAAGCTATGTCAAACCCAGAGCTGTTGGACATGCTCCACTTAAAGAAATCCCAATCCCTCTGAGCTACATGCTCTAGGGACCTAAAACTTGTCACCACAATAAACAGAACATGCTGGAGGGATAGATTCCTGTCCCAAAGACTTCCCATACTCTGGAATAAACTACCTATCTATATCAAACAAAGCTCCTCATTAGCACTCTTCAAGAAAAATCTTGATGATTGGATGGGAGATATGAAATTCACCCTGGGGATCACTTCTGTGGCTCTGCTTGACAGAGGCACAGGAAAATAATTGTCTTGGGTGGAAAAAGCCAGGGTACCATTTAGCTAGGCTTATATAGGCCCTAGGGCCAATAGCCTAGTACCTACCTATGAACCTATGAAGAAAGGAAAACATGAAATGCATGCATTTGTGTAATAAAGAGAGAGACAAACAAATAGACAGAAAGACATAGCACATCCTAACATCTTCCAAATGCATGAGACCCTATTGTCTGGCATTACTAACTGAATATAATCCTCAATGATTACCAGAAGAAAAGAAAAAGCTCTACTGTGTGCTATAAATTGCATTTCCTGTATTTTGGATGAAAGTTTTAACTTTGCACATTTCCTACTAACTGTAATAGCTTATGCTTTATCAAATAAAAACAACACACAAATCTTTCTGGACAATACAAAGTGTGACAATACAATGTCTGCAATTTTTGAATGCCTGCAATCAAAAATGATTTATTATAAAATGAAGGTATTAAAATGGAAAGGGTAAAAGAAAAAAGAAAAAAAAAGGAACACACACACAACAAGTGTGTGTGTTGTCATGCTGTTCCTGAGCAATAACAAGTATGAAACGATAATGTCTGGAATTACTAAGTAACTTTAACTCTCAGTAATTAGCTAACAAATGAATCAATCTAGGAGGGACTGTGAAGCACTATACAGCAAAATCAGTGACACTAAACAAGCATGGGGTGGGGAGAGTTATAAAAGTTTGCAGTCTATGTTTTTTCCCTCACAATTATATATCTGTGGTGTGGTCTGTAAAGTGGCTGTAACTGTTGTGTGACTGTGTGTGTGTGTGTGTGTGTGTGTGTGTGTGTGTGTGTGTGTGTGTGTGTGTGTGTGTGTGTGTGTGTGTGCGTGTAGACATACATGACATATTAAGGATGAAAATACTTCTTCCAGCAGCAACTACAAATGTCACAAGTTTGAAATTCAAGACGGAGGAACTATTTTACATCAAAAATATATTTAAAAAAAAAATATATATATATATATATATATATATATATATATATATACATATATATATATATTAATAAAACAAACAAAACAAATCTAAAATAATTTAACAGGTGGCCTGTTCTATAAGTGCAATAATGCACTCTAGGTTACGAGTTACTGGGGGAATAATACCTTTCCATGGATGTAGAGGCCTGACGTCTTTATTGTTCTGTCTCACAACACCCCTGGGGGTGCATTATTTCCCAGTAACACACACCCTGTTGGGCATTATTACTTGCATACCATACCATATTGTATCATACCATGATTACTATAACACAGCATACTATACCATTCTGTACAACTATAACACTTTATATCATACCATTCTGTACTACACTGTACCATGCCACACTATATATACCATATATTGTATCATACCACACATACTATAACACAGCATACCATAACATTTTGTGCCACACTGTTCTATGCCACAGATATATACCACACTATATTGTTGAGAGGGTGGCCTAATGGTTATGGTGTTTGCCTTACAAACATAAGGTGTGGGGTTTGAGTCTCACAAGGGATAATTAGCTAGGCTTAAAATGGCTCACAAGGGCAGTTAGCCTAGTACTAATCTATGAACCTATGAACCTATATCATAGCAGACAAACTATAACACTGTATCTCATACCATTATTTACCACACTGTACCATGCCACACTATACATATCATACCATATTGTATCATACCATGCATACTACATACCATAACATAGCATAACATACCATACTGTACCACACTGTATCATGCCACACCATTCATGACATACCATATTGTATCATACCATGCATACTACATATTATAACATAACATAACATACCATTCTGTACCACACTGTACCATGCCACACTATATATATCACATCATATTGTATCATACCATACATAATATAACGTAGCATACCATAACATTCTGTACCACACTGTACCATGCCACACCATACATGACATACCATATTGTATGATACCATGCATACTACATACTATAACATAGCATGCCATACCATTCTGTACCACACTGTACCATGCCACACTATATATACCATATCATATTGTATCATACCACACATACTATAACATACTATACCATACCATACCATTCTGTACCACACTGAACCATGCTACACTATATATACCACACTAGACACAATTACAGGGAGAAAAATCATTATAAATCTGAAAGTAAGCCTATTTCCAGTATCTCATATTTTGTATTCACGCAAAGTTGTCCATTTCTTTTACAAGTCTTCTAAAAAGATTATGCCACAGTGTCAAATGGTACAGATTTTCCATTCTCACTGTCCTAGATTGGAATTGGAATAGATTACTCTTTCATCTTAATCTGGGCTGTAATAATTCCAGTTTACATAGACAATAATGCCTAACTATATACCTTTTTAGTCTAGGATGATAAACCAATTTACATGATCGTATAATAATGTCTGACTGTATCTTGGTGGTCTAGGATGTTAGACTCAATTACATGATCATATATTAATGCCTGACTATACCTCTAGGATGTTAGACTAAACATTTATCATCAAAAGTGTATTAGGCTATAATTAGACCCTACTTTTCGGTATTAGCTCAGCATATACATACCTAAAGGCTTCTAATTGATGGAGATAGTTTTGTCAGCATTCATGACCTAATTTCCATGTAAAATGTCTTTCAGTATTTTACAGCCTTTTAATAACAAAGTCCTGATACTGTGCTCAGCTAGTGCATTCATATTCTAATAAAGGTCTAATGAAAGCCTTGACTAATAGTATTAAATACTGAGGGATGCCTTAAACTTAAAACTTTAAATAAAGAATTACATGATCCCCAGGCTATAAGGTCTATGTGATCATGTAGCTTAACTACTTATCTGATAATATTTGCAGATCCTTACAACTACCTGCTATGTCAAACATTCTCCTGTAATATAATACACTTACATTTTTTTAAATGTATTATACTTACTTTACCCATATTTAAAAATAAGGGTTTGAGGTAACCAAAGAATGTTGTAATTTGAATTTAATAGGTTCATAGGTTGGTACTAGGCTATTGGCCCTAGGGCCTATGCAAGCCTAGCCATAACAATTCCCTGGATATTTCTTCCCACAATATTTACTTTTCCAGGCCCCTGTCTAGCAGGGCGACTGACATGATCCCCGGGGTGAATTTCTTATCTCCCATCCAATCATCAATGTTCCTTTTGAAGAGGGCCAACAAGGCGCTCTGCTTGATATGTATGGGCAGTCTATTCCAAAGTATGGGGAGTCTCTGGGTCAGGAACCTATCCCTCCAGCATGTTTTGTTCATTGTGATGACAAGGTTTAGATCCCTGGAGCGTGTGGCTCTGAGGGATTGGGATTTCCTTAAGTGGAGCATGTCCAACAGCTCAGGGTTTGACATGGCCTTGTATGTTAAGCACAGATCACCTCTGAGTAGACGATATGCCACAGAGTATAGCTGGAGTTTTTTTATACAGTCAGTATATGGCATCTGCTTTAAGCCTGTGATTCTTTTAGTGAGGTATTTCTGTGGCCTTTCAAGCTATTGCAGATGTCTTGTGAGGTACATACCAAACAGGGCATTATACTCTATAATGGGTCTAATGAGGGATGAGTACAGTGGGACAATGATCTCCTTTTTTCTGGATGAAAAGCCCTTAGTGATGAGGTGTGCCACATAGAAGGATTTTCTGACTGTTGTGGCAATGTGGTTATCGAAAGTGAGACCACTGTCCACCTGTGTCCCTAAGTCTCTCATCACACTTTCGATGTTTAGTGTCCTGCCACCTATGTGGTAATTCATGGGTACATGTTTTTTTCCAAAGGGGATAACTATACATTTCTTGGCATTAAGCTTGAGCCCATGGCTCTGGCACCAGGCATCTGCTTCTGTAAGGCCCTTTTGTAGAATATCCACATCATTTGGGGATTCAATAATGGCTCCCAGTTTGCAGTCATCTGCAAACTTTGTTAGCCAGAGTCCCTTAGTGTTGGCCTGTACTTCAGAGAAGTAGATGCCAAACAAGAGTGTTCCCAGAACTGAACCCTGAGGTTCTCCACTTGTCACTTGTCTGGAGCTGGATTTGGAGTCGGCTACTTTTACTGTCTGGGTTCTGTCAGTAAGCCAGTTAGCAACCCATCGAGTGACGTAGGGATTTATGCCCAGCTTAGTAAGTTTATCTATGATTCCTGAGTGGGGATGGTGTCAAAGGCCTTGGCGAGGTCCAGATAGGCTGTGTGGACTGCTTTACCCTCGTCCACAGCTCTGGAGACTGATACGAAGAAGTCAATCAGATTCAGGAGACAAGATCGGCCTTTCACAAACCCAAACTGGGTGGGCTCCAGTGTTTAAAGGTTGCCAATGTCTTTGTTTATAAGTTCTATGATAATGCGTTCCATGCCCTTGCAAATCAGGCTTGTCAGACTGATGGGATGGTAGTTCCTGGGATCCAAGGTGGATCCTCCCTTGTGGAGCGGGATAACTGTAGCTGTGCGCCACTCAGTGGGCATGAAGCCTGAGGTGAGGCTATGATTAAACATGACACTTAGGTGAGGTGCCAGATCATTTTGTAGTTCATGTAGTACACAGCCTGGGATGTCACCTGGTCCCATGGATGCTGTATTCTTAGCTTTGGAGAGTGCGGTTTCTACCTGTGTGGCCGTGATTATCGGAATTTGGCAATCTTTTGGTATTGAGATAGGCCCTTTAGGGGGTGAGAGTGGGGTGAAGTTGGCACTAAATCGATCTGCCAGGATTTTGGCAATATCCTTGGGAACAGTATATTTAATGCCATTCTGTTGTAACTCAGAGCAGATCTGAGCATTGCCATTTAGATTCTTGACATAACTATAGAATGCCTTGTGGTTGTCTTTGGAATCGTTGGCAATTTTATTTTCGTAACTAGCTTTTGAGGATTTTATGAGGGATCTCAGCTTCTTACTGAGGCTGGTGAGGGAGTTTTTTGCATCCTGGGATTTTCCTCTTTTTTTGCAACAGTATTTTCCTTCTGTTGTATAGTTTGTTTATAGCAGGGGACCACCAGATTGGCTTCCTTTTTTTGGAGAAGAGCATCTTGGTTCTATTTGGGATGGCACGATTCATGCATGAGTGGATGTGCTTGTACAGTGCCTTAGTGTAGGATTCTGCAGTCGAACTTCCAGATCCCATCTGCATGGGTGTTGTGGAGTTTGTCACTTCTAACTTCAGTAGCTTGAAGTTCGCTTTGGAGAAGTTTTTTAAGGAGGTTTCCTTACTGGGGGGTGGGGGTGGGATGTGGATGTCAAGGGTGATTTGCTTATGGTCAGACCTGTCCAATGAGGGGGTGACCACTGGTGTGGAGCATCCATCTCCCATGTTGGTAATGACCAGGTCTAGGATATTGGAGCCCCTGGTGGGACAATGGATTAGTTGACCCAGGGCGTTGGAATTTATGAATTCCAAGAACCGCTGGGAAAAGGAGTTGGTACCTGAGTAGTTTTCCCAATTAATGGCAGGGTAGTTGAAATCATCCAGTATTATGGTGTTTGGTTGTATCTTATTATTTTCCAGTATGTTTAGAAAGGTGTAGTGAGAATCTTGGGGCATGGTTAGGTATCTGTAGCAAGCTACAATTTGGATTGCAGTCTTACCTAGTGTTAGTTGCACCTGGAGAATTTCAGATGCATTGTGTTGGGCAACTAGCCTGGAAGTGTGAATATCCTTGGTGGATATGGACACTCCTCCACCTTTAGTGTTTCTGTCCTGGTTTTGTGGCCGAAAACTGTGGTAAGAATTGTAGCCTGGTATTGCAGGGATACTCTCTGAAGCCTTGAACCAGGTCTCAGTTACTGCACAGATATCGATGTTCTCCATTTTTAGGAGTGCCTTGAGAGAGTGCATTTTGAGGTTTAGACTTCTAGCATTGAGTAGCATTACCTTCAGATTTTGCCTGCTTCTATCTGTTGTGGTGGTGGTTTTATCCTTTGAACCTTGCCTAAAAAAGGCACTATAGGGGTGGCAAGAGCTTTAGCCAGTAACCTGAATCCCAGGGGTGACAGGTGCAGACCATCTCTGGCAAAGCATCGTGGTTTGTCGATCATGTCTTCCCAGGCAGACAAATACTGGATCCCCTTTGAATGACATCGGAAGCTTAGCCAATTGTTGAAGTCAATCATTTTGTCCTTATACTGTGGTATCATTCTTGGTGAAGGCAGGATGCTACTCAGGGCTAGGGTCATACCTGCCTGGGTCACATAATCCAAGAGCTCTTCCATATCTCTTTTCATGTAGTCCAGAGAGGTACATCTCAAGTCATTCACTCCAGCATGGACAATGACAGAGTCGTATTTGTACTTTTTGTGAAGTGACTTGAATGCATGCGTTATGTGGCAGATCCTGGCACCCGACAGGCAGCTGACTGTAATTTTCTCCTTGTTCAGTCTGGTGAGTGGGACATCAGTGTGCCTGACTATAGAGTCACCTATGACTAAAGTGTTGGGTACATTGTCTTGCCTTAGGGGCTGTTGTTGGGTGGCACACTGGTGTTCTGAGCTATGTGTCACTTTGGTTGTGACTGGTGTTTGTTTGCATTTCAGCTTCGGAGGTCCTTGTTGCTTGGGCAGGTTAATGTTAAGGGCCTCCACATATGTGGGTTTAGTGTTGCTATGTGTGGGTGTTGATGGTGTGGGTTTTGAAGGGCTAGGAGTTGCTTGAGGTGTGATGCAGGTGTTAACCTTCTCCTCTTGACTGTCTAGCACAATCTTGGCCGGAGATAGCTTTGCTTCCAGTTTGGCTATGTAAGTGCATCTCTCGCAGGTTGTAGTGTTGGGTGGTAGGAGGAGAGGATTGTCTGTGTACATGAGGCAGTTGCCGCATTGCCCCAGTATGCCCAGATTCACCAGGTGGACAGGAGAAATCACCGGAAGCTGACCCGTGGACATTTTAAAATTCTGATGGCTATAGATTATTTTTGCATAGCAAGGGGTGCCTTCTGTGTAGAGTCTGCATGTCCTCCCTGTGGTCATGTGGGTTTCCTCCAGGTGCTCTTGTTTCCTCCCACATCCCAAAGACATGTTGTAGGTGGATTGGACACTCTAAATTGGGCCCTAGGTGTGAGTGCGTGCATGTATGTGCCTTCTGTGGAAGGTTGGGTGCTGGGTTGGCAAATCGACACCGTAAAACTCTACTACCAATCATGAGAGGACAGGTGATCCACTGTGGTGACCCCTAACCAGGAAAAGCCGAAAGAGGAAGAAGAATCTGACTGATGCAACTTCAGGAAAAACAGGAATATCATAGGTGTATAAGGTAAATACATGGGTCCCCATCACCAAATTCCACTCTGTCTAGTAGAATGTTCTATCTAATGTGCACCCTGCCTTTATGCAACACTGTCTGTTATATAACCATTCTAAAATCCAAGTTACTAAAAATATGTTTATGCCCAACACTTAACAGTTTATCTGCCAGTAAATCATGATTGGCACAACCAAAAAACTTTGTTGAAATCCATCCATTTGAAGTATTAAAAGAATATTTTAAACAAGATCTACAAATGCAGTAAACACCAGTCATTAAAAAAACAATTAACTTTGCAAAGAATAGTACAAGGTCATCTAAGGACTAATATAATACAAATACAAAGAGTGAACGCCTAACAAAATAAGCAGCACCAGAATAACTTTGTAAATCAGAAGCATAAATCAGCTGAAGGGTATAATGCAACCTTGGCAAGAACACTTATTCAGTTTATAAAGTAACAAAAGTTAGGTAAAGGAGGAAGATAAAAGTATGCTAGAGGAAAAGAAGAAGGTGATGTATGTCCAGGGGATATTCAGAAGTAGAGTAAGCAGGGAAATGAAGGGGGAGAAAGAAGGGGGAAATGATATTTATCTCAAGGAGAAATAAACCCTGGCTGTGCAGGGAATAAAGACTCCCAGAGAATAAAGAGGAAGGGGTCTGAGAAGAAAGGGCATTAAAAGAGGAGTGAAAAAGGATGGTGGAACAAGCTATAACACTGTTTTCCAGAGGAACATGGCTGTAACATCTGGTCCCACTAATGCTACTGGCATCTAGAGTATATTCAAGTGTCACTATGGATAGAGGAACTGCTTACTTCTATTTCATGATCAGTGAAATGTTTCATGTTTGCTTTCTCAACATGGATGTTTAAATAAAATTTGAAAGTAAAGTTGCATTTCAGTACCTGAAAATGTAAAGTAAAAGGGGTCATCCTCGTGTCACAGATCTTGGGTTTCCATCTCTGATGTCAGACACAGAGGTTTTGCTGGAATTTTTAAGTGTCAAATGGATAGACAAAGAGGTGAGTTTGAGCAGTTAAACAACAAAATGTTTATCCTAGTTTGAGGCATGGAGACCAGGGGTCAATGGATCACCTTCTGGAAGAGAACAGAATGATAAACAGCCGGGCAATAAACATCTCAGGCAAGCAAGTGGGCAATCTGCTCCCATGTAAACATGTCAAGTGTCGGAGGGACAGCAAAACAGACAATCTTGAGCAGACAAATACCAGCATCTATAACACAAAGGAAGAGATGGTGGGGACCAGTGGGATAAAGAGGACTGCTGTAAACATCTCAGGGATACAAGTGGACATTTTGGCTTGCTTGCATATATGTATGATACACAAGTGTTGCTATAGGCTTATGTCCACAGGTAAAGGGTAGATGGATTACAAAGAAAGACCAACCAAACATTATTGAAAGGTATGATTTTAAGCTTAGTGTATAGCAGGTGAGCAGGAACAAATAAACATATATTTGTGCGTGTTAATGCTCACACGGATGTGTGTGTGTGTGTGTGTGTGTGTGTGTGTGTGTGTGTGTGTGTGTGTGTGTGTGTGTGTGTGTGTGTGTGTGTGTGTGCGTGTGTGTGTGTGTGCGTGTGTGTGTGTGTGTGTGTGTGTGTGTGTGTGTGAGAGAGAGAGATGATAAAATGTGTGATAATAAAAATGTGTGCAGCTTTTTATATGTATATACTATGGATAATTGCTGTGTCTGTAAGAACTGATCATTCCCATAATACATTGAGTCTGATATATACCTCTCAACCTCTTACTGCAAGAAATCTGGACAAAGCCTGACATAATGGGGGGACAAAGGCCCAAAAACAGGGACACATTTTAAATATGGCTCTTATAAACTTAGAAAGTTGCTAGAATAACAATTATTTATTTAACATTTGTTTACTGGGAAAGTACAATTTGGAACTAAGCTAATTTTCAGTGAAGGCCTGGGGAGAAATGCTCCAAACACATGTTTTTGAACCTGGGATGAAACCCACATGAATGCAGGAAGGACATGCAGACTCCACACACAGAAAGTACTCCAGCTGAGAATCAAACCGGAGAACCTCTTAGTTGTAAGGCGACAACACTACCGTTACACCACTGTGCCATCCAAATTCAAGATCTGTGTTAGCATGCATTTTATGAAGTATATGAAGTCTGAAACTAAAATGCATGTCATTATTTAGCGACTTTAATCCTTAGATCATATTTAGTGACTTTAATACTTAGATCATCCCAGTGATTTGTCAAAAAAAACAATTTTAATGAGGAACAGACCAAAAATATGAGGCAGAAATCTGGACATTCTGCAAAAATCTGTACAGTTGAGAGGTATGGCCAGTATGCCAGTTGATATACAGTTGGAGATGGGAGATATAGATGTTCATTGCCTTTCTGGTATGCCACCATTTTGTGAGCTATTAAAGTTGCTGTTTTGTTTAAAATGTTTAAAATGTTAGTGTCCGCTGACATTCTTAGCATCACTGCTCAATGACTAGGTTACATTAGTGCACATTGTGACAATGCACACACACACACACACACACTCACTCGTTCACTACACACACACACACACACACACACACACACACACACACACACACACACACACTCATTCATTCAGACCTGCATGACATGGGACATGGCCTGTGCAACTCTTTCAAAGTGGGAAAGATCTCAAGTGTTGTGTATCTGTACCGAACAGTGTCTATTGATTTATTTCATATTTATTGTTTCTACGGGTCCTCTGTTTGCATTATTCATTGTCATGAAAGTCTCCAAACAGCTTAGTGGTAAGATACCTATCTCCAGAGTCTAGGATTCAATCATGACCCTAATCAACTAAAAAAATAGTATTTGTTCTGAATAATGGACATTTGGCCAAGACACCATAGGAACTAGTAATTTTCATCAGTAAGTGCTATGGTAACTTTAACATGTCATCCAAAGGATAGTACTTCAGGATGTCCCTCATACTGACATGTATGTAATATTAGTGCTGAAATATGAATCCAAACAACTGTGATAAAACGTGCAGCTTTCTAATATTTCTTACATCAAAATTGCATCTGTTTAACCACTGCCACTCAGGCTGACAGTATCAGAATGTTCAAAAAAAAATAAGTACAACCAAATAAAATGTCATTCAGATATTCAGTTAGGATATTACAGTGACAAGTTAGCTTCTGCTGTGCAGATGAAATATGATATTTTAATTTGATAATACTTGCCAGATGACATCTGTGGTTGTATATACCCTACAGCTGTTAATAATACTTACCAATACATATGTGCTTCTGTGAAAAAATGAGGGTTCGGGGCACTTTTCCAAACTTGTCAAGTCCATTGTGGAATTTGTGGTTTGAAGCCCAGTTCCCTCCCACCATATGGCCTGATTCTTATCAGTGTTTGCTGAAAAAATACTGGAAATCTGGCAAAAAACCTTGACTCCCCTTTGAGTATTAGACAGCCATATATATGAATATGTTTTATAACCCGAGTCACATGTGGGATTACCAAAAGATTAGACGTAATTCTTTTCAGAACTGTTTCAGAGGTTTTTTTACCCTCTCAAAGCAGGTTACTGCATTACATTAAATAAGGATTATTTTGCATTATCTGCATATGAACATCATGTGACAAAGTGGGAAATCTTAAGAGTTCATGTTTTCCTATTTATATTCATAGGTAAATACTAGGTAGTCAGTCTGCAGAGCATTACATACCTAGCTAATAACCAGTGACCAAAGGTGAAAAAAATCAAACCCTGCACCCTGCAACTGTGAGGTAAACACCTTAACCACTATGCCAACCCACAACCAAAAATTGCTGTGCTGAACTGACCATTAATCAAACCCCAGCCTCTTACAAGACAGTTAAAAATTCCACCACTGAACCACCAATGCACATCGAAATTGAGAATTAAACCCTGTACTTTGTACCTGTGAGATCAACATCTTAACAATAGGTCAACCCCACTGAGTTGCCTTCAGGTAAGCATACTCTATTTCTATTTGGTATTACACTGTGTCGTTGCTGATTGCTACAACCTCAAAGAACAAAACAAAATAAAGCCTTATTTATTCAGCAGATACTACTTCATAAATCTACAGCCACTCTGTTCCGTTAAAGCAATGCAATGTTGACAAACTTTTCTTGATTCATGATACTGAAACTGGCAATAAAAAGAAACTGCTGGTTAAGTAAGACACCTCATCTGTGCCTGCCAGTGACATGGCCTAGTTTCTAAGTCACCTAAAAGAACAGAATAATAACAGTTAAATTAAAGGGGCAACTCCAGTCACATAAATGCAATTGTAAAGACTGTACTATGGGCAGATACCACAGTCCTTGAGACTGAAAGGTTCTGATGAGAGGCCAGTCCCATAGGCACACATCTTATACCTTCTTTGGTTACATAGGGCAACATAGTTGCAAAACCATTTTCTATTTTTAACCCTATTTCACACCTGCACTTTGTGGTATCTAAACCCTGGTCCCCACACACTGGGTTTAAATGTGAGTGACCACTATAATGCAGCTTACTACCCTAGCTTGTTTAAAATAGGTGATAGTTAAGGAACAGATATATAGTTTAGTCTTTTCCTATAAATTATTTTAGGAAATGGTGTAGAACAGTGAAATTTCTATTTTTGTTGCAGAAGGAGAGGCAGAAGGCGGGACTATGTCATGGTTGTTTTATACTTCATGTAATGTAGTCCAAGCAAAATGCAACACCTACATTTCAGTTCATATTTATTGTTTTAAGTTTTTTAATCTACTTCACTAGTGTCAAGTACCTATCGATTTCACTGGAGAGTTAAGAACCTTATCCAGTACTGTCATGGTTGTGGCTCTGCAAACCTCTTTTTAGTTCCATATTAGACACAAATGGTTTCTGATCCCTACCACCTGGACCATCTATTGCCTCTGATGGCCATTGTACCCATCTGTTCTTCACCTACTCAGTCCAAAATGTCACACCACCCTCTGATGGTTCTTCTTTCTAATGGAGGAAGGGATACCCACGATGAAGGAAGACTCTCCTCAAAGGGAGATTTTATGACTCTGTGCTGAGTTGGATCCATATCATCCCATGAGGAGTCTTTCTTCCCGGGGGGGATTAGCTTTTTAATAAGCACATTTATTTGACGAATGCTGGGATATTAGAAAGTCAAAGACCAGCTTGTCAGTTCCTAGGAATGTCCTCATTTAGACTTTTACTTGCCAGGCTTCTCCTCTATGCTGAAAGCATGATACATGGAAAGACTGTCGCTGCTACTGCTGCCTCCATACATTCATTGTTGTGTCAGAATGTGCAGTTTCACACAAGTTCATTCAACATTTCTGCACCTGTGTCTAGCCTTCTGGTCTGTACCAGGAGGCTCTATTGTGGTGGAAAAACTTATTCCCTCATCCTCTTCCCAAATACAGCAGCTGGTCATCAGCTGCTCAGTCATACCTCTCAGTCCTACTTCTCCTTTCCAGGTCCTCAGGTGACAGGCCTACTAATCAAACCCAGATGACAGCACCAAAGTCTGAGGCACATCTGCTACACCAGTAAAACGTACTTAGAAACATGGCACTTGGCAAGAGATAAAAGAACCTTAGCTACTCAATTTGCCCATTTACCCACCTAATGGATAAGATGCATATCCAGTGTAACCAGTAACTTTTTCTCCCATTACCGCTTTATGTTTACACCATACAGTCTTGAATTCCACTGTTGTTTTCTGTTGTCCTTCTTTTGGAAGGGTGTTCCAATCATCCATCACCCTATTTGAAAACTAATATTTTCTCACCACCTTATAACCTCAGACTACATCCGCTTGTTTTCATACATATCTTTTTTCTGAAAAATGATAATGCTATGATTCTCTAAGGCATAAACTCAGAGCCACATATTAGTGAAACCAAACCAATAAAATCAGTATTCTCCAGTGAAATACCAATTTGGCAAAATTTAGAAATAATCCTTTTTGTGTGGTGGATTCAGCCTCCCCCAAGCTTCAGACAGGGGCTGTACATAAGGTACCCTCAAAACATATTCAAATCTAACTCTGAAGGCACTGCAACTTAGATGAACTGGGACATTCACTCCTGTTGCAGTCTCAGAAGAAAAGAGCCTGTTCACAATGGAGTATTCATTGTTACTCACATTTTTTCAGCTAGTTCTGCCTCCAGAAGCCATATGACTACTAGCTGACTTACTCAACTCTGTAGTTAGGTTCATAGGAAGTTACTAGGCTAATGGCTCTAGAGCCTTTACAAGCCTAGCCATGTTAATCTGAAGTATCCCCATTTGTTCCTTTTGGGTAGTTCACAGGGCAAATTTATGAGCAGAGCAGGTCTATGATCACCACCAGCTACCCCTGTCCATGAGGGATGTGGGTGCCACCCCCACAGATGAATTTGCGGTCTCCCATCCAGTTATCTAGGCTGTGTTTGAATAGGGTCAGTAAGCAGCTCTGTTTTACATGAATAGCAAGTCTGTTCCAGAAAAGCAGCTCTGGGGGACATACCTGTCTCTCCAGCATGTTCTGTTAATATCACAAGCTAGGTTGAGATCCCTAAATCAAGTGACTCTTCTGCCATTTGACATGGGGATGTGCAGTATTTCCGTTAGGGCAGGGTCAGAGATTGCCCTATAGGCCAGGCATAAATCACCTCTCAGCAGCCTATAAAATACAGAATAAAGTGACAGGGCTTTCAGCCTGTCCACATATTTCATGGTTTATAGTCCCTGTATTTTCTTAGTGAGAAAGCTCCGAGGTCTATCCAGCTGCTGCAGGTGTCTAGTGAGGTACCTGCAAAAGGGTGCATTATACTCTATTAGTGGTCTGATGAGGGTTGAAGACAATAGTTATAACATCTCTTGACCTGGCTGCTATGCTCTTGCTTATGAGGTGCACTATGTAGAAAACTTTCCTTACTACTATGGAAGCTTGGTGGTCGAAGTTCAGATTGCTATCAACCTATGTTCCCAAGTCTCACATCACTGGGTTGGAACTCTGGGGTGGTGCTGTCAATATTGTAATTTGTAGGGAATTACATTTTGCCAAAGGAAATAATAATGCATTTTTTTGCAATTAGTTTTTAGACCATGGCTTTGGCAACAATCATTCATTTGTGTTAGCCCTTCTTGTAATATATTGACATCTTTGGGGGACTCGATGATTGCTCCCAGTTTGCAGTCATCAGTGAACTTGGTGAGCCAGAAGCTTGAACTTCTGAGAAATAGATGCCAAACAGTAAAGGCCCCAGCACAGACCCCTGGGGTACTCCACTGGTGACGGGGCTACTGGTGGAGGTGGAGTTACCAGTTTTGACAGACTGTGTTCTGTCAGTGAGCCAATCAGCTACCCATCTAGTAACATAAGGGTTAATCCCCAGTTTTTTTTAATTTTTTCAAGTCTTTTGGGTTTCTAACACAATGACAGGAATGGACTCTATTCCTAAGTCAAAATATGATTAAAGTTCATGAAATTAGTATTGTTTCAATCTTTGATGTTACCCCGAAGTACTCTTCGCAGCACCCACAATGTGCACAGTAATGACTCCTCCTGCAATTCGTACTTGGTTACATGTATTGGTAACATATCCAAATATGACTGTAGATTCTTTTTTTAAAAGACCCATTGCTACTACTACTACTATTGGAACTGTCTGGGTATCTTTCTTCTACATTGCTCTCGTTTCTGCCTGCAGATCCTGATATTTTATGACTTTGAGTCTCTCTGTACACAAGGCACTGTAGTCACTGGATGTAGCAATTTCAATGATCAATGCTACTTTTGTCTTCTTTTCATGGACCACTATATCTGATTTTCTCGCATCTGTCTTTTGAACTGTTGGTAATGGGTGATTCCATGTGATGTAGACTTAATCATTTTCTATGATGCTTTGTGGCTCATGTTTCCAGTGTTTTTCAGCTACTTCAGTATTATAATGTTTGCACAATCCCCAGTGCAATAGTCTTGCCACATTATTATGCCTTTCAGTATACAATCCTTCTGCCATTAGTATGTCACAACCACCAATAAGGTGTACAACTGTTTCCAATTCTGTGTAATCCCCACCTGGGAGAGCTCAATGATGCCAGAGTGGGGGATTGTGTTGAAAGCCTTGGCAAGACTGACATAGGCTGTGTGCATGGTCTTACCTTCGTCCATGGCTTTTGTAACATTTTAAAAGAAGTCTCCCAGGTTTAATAAGCATGGTCTACCCTTAATGAAGCCACACTGGGTTGGGTCCAGTGTTTGGAGGTTGCCTATGTCCTTGTTGATAAGGTCTGTGAAGAAAATGAAAACAGTGTCATCTGTGTTAGCATGTCTAGCAGGAGATTTGTGTATATTCTCAGATTAACTTGTATTGTATGCTAGCATGTCTAATTGTGAAAATGTAAACAAGTTTTTAAAATGTTAAATATCTCCCTGTTTGTACAGAATGTTCAAAGAATCTGTCAGTGTTTTGATGCATTTCTAATTACACGTTTGTAAGGGAGAGTTTAAAGTACAAACTGTTTGTGAAGAATCGTCTGGTCAGTAGATTATGTCATTAGAATGTTCCTGGTTGCTAGTGAATAATTCAACAGCTGATTGACAGGAAAAAAAAACTTTTTCAAATAGCTAACTGTTATTTTTAAAATAAGACAGTTGAGACTGTTAAGCTGAGCAGTTAGTTAAGACCAGCAGTTAATGAAGCACATTGCAGCCAGTGGATACCCAATAAAAAGAACTTACCAAAAACCGTAAGCCTGCCTTTGCCTTGCTGATATGTTTTACATTAGATCAGGGACAGTGTTCTATACTTAGATTATGAAAGTTTAGTTATTTAGATAGAGATTTTTTCTAAAATGATGGACTTCTGCCCTACAGTTTAATTTTGTATTTCTGGTGATTGAATTCTGGTGTTTATTGAAATTTATTGATTTACCTTCTTGTAATCATTTTACTTATTATTAAATGTTTTCATTACTTTACATTGTGGCTGGAAATCAGTGTGTTCTTTAGAGATTATAGAGTGCTTATAACTGTTAGATACTCCCAAGGTTACCTTGAATGCCTGTCTGCTTCTGGTCACAGCTATCATTTATTTTGATATTTAATTTTTAATAACTGATCACCCTTTGAAGGGCATACAGACCTGTCTGACTGTGGTGACAGCATTACCATTTGAACTGGGGAGGGGAAACAGATGGAAATCTGTGTCAGGCTTCCCATAAGTGTTTGAGTGTGTGAGATTTAAATTTAGTTTGAGTGTGAGTGAGTCAGAGGTCTTAATCTGGAACACATTGTTCAGAAGTGTATAACAACAGATTACATTTGGGGTGGACAGAGGTATAGAGTCCAGTCTCAGGAAAATAGAGTGTGTTCCTGTTGTGGTCTCAAAGGAAATTGTGGAATTTTACTCTTGTGTGCTCTGTGTTCTGGTATTTTCCCTGACACTCCCACACTGGAGTCAGTTGTGGGGATTGAGGCTCCTTAATTACTAACCTAGGTTTTAGGTGGGGGGCATCACAGTATTAGTGGCAGACTAGTGGGATAGTAGCCGGACATCATAAGGTCCATTATAATTCTTTCCATGGCCTTCTAGATGAGGCTGGTTAGACTTATGATGCTGTAGTTCCCAGGGTCAGTTGATGGCCCCCCTTTGTGCAGGAGAATTACTGTTGCTGTTCTCTATTCTGAAGAGACATAGCCAGTTTTCAAGCTATGATTAAATAGAATGCCAAGTGATTCTGCTAGGTCTTGTTTTAGATTGTTTAGTAAACAATCTGTGACATTATCTGGTCACATTGAGGCCACATTTTTGGCTTTGCTGAGTGTAGAGATGACCTGTTCTCTAGAGATACTAGGCAGAGGACTGGTGACAGATATTCTTTGAGATACAGTAAGTGGGGATAGGGGAATAAGTTTGCAATGAATCTGTTAGCTAGCATATCTTCCTGTGAAGTATGAGTGATCCCATCTACAACCAGTTTGGCACATAGCTGGGCATTCCTTTTTAGACTTCAGACACAGTTAAAGAATGCCTTATGATTATCCTTGGCTAGGGATGTGATTTTAGTTTCATAATTTGCATTAGCAGATTTTACAAGAGTTTTGATTTTCTTGTTTAGGCTTAGGAGGGAACTCTTCCTCTGCAGAGTGCTATCCCTCTTGCCTTTGGACAACTGTTTCTTCCTCTTGTTATAAAATCTGTTTATACTTGAAGTCTACCATGGTGGCTTGTCTTTATGGGTACAGCAGAATTTATGCTGTTGATTAAGTGTTTGTACAGAGCATTTGTGTACACTTCTGCATAGTGATCATCGAAGTCTGTGATTGTTGGTGGTATGAAGCTTTATATACCATCACTTCGTAGGCTGTAGTTAGCTGTGTTAAAGCTTTTTATCATTTTTATTCCTGTGAGGGTGTCAGTTCCAGTAGTTTCTTCAAACGAGACTGATTTGTGGTCTGACCTAACCAGGGAGGGCATTACGCATGAGGAAGTACAGTGACCCCCAACATTGGTGAGTACTATGTCAAGAACATTAGAGCCCCTAGTGGGGATGTAGACTGTCTGTTCCAGAGCATTTGTGTTAACAAAGTCCAGAAACCTCTAGGTGAGCATGTTTTTACCCATGAATGTCACCCAGTACATGGAAGGATAGTTGAAATCTCCCTTGACTAAGGTGTTGGGCTGTATAACGAGGGATTCCAGTAAATGAAGGTAGGTGGTGTGCTTATCCTGGTTCCTTGTGGGGGATCCATAGGGAGCAATGATGTGGTATGGTACCTTCCCAATAGTTAATTGGGCATGGGGTAGTTCGAGAGAGTCATGCCATCTGACCAGTCTGAAAGTGTATTTGGTTTTAATGAAGATGGATGCACCACCATCTTTGATTCCTTCACTCTCATTTTGAGGTCTGAACATGAGGAAGGTATTGCAGCCTTGCATGGCCACGGTGCTCTCAAACCATGTCTTGGAAACTGCACAGACGTCAGCATCCTCTAAGGTAAGGAGTGCTTCCAGGGAGTGCAGTTTCTTGTTTAAACTGTTAGCATTAAGCAGCACAACCCTGAGTTTGTCTTGATTAGGTTTTGGTACATTGGAAAATTTGTTGTTTTGACAATGCCTAAAAAGGCACTATGGAGAGGCAAGGGCCTTTGCCAGTATGCAAAATCCTGGGGAGACAGGTGCAGACCATCTGTAGCAAAGCAGCGAGGTCTGTCTATCATATCCTCCAAGGCTGACAGATACTGGATCCCCCTGGATACTTCAGAGATGCTTAAATCTTCTTTCATGTCAACCCTAAAAACTTTGTAGTCTCTCTGGTTCTATGACCGTGCAGCACCATTTTTTTTGTTTTTTTTTTTGTTTTGTTTTTTTTTTTTGTTTTTCCCTCTCTTTTGAAATGCCTTTTTTTCTATGTCCTTGTGAAGGTGAGGTCTCCAGAATTGCTGCACAAGATATTTAATAATTATCTATAAAAAATATACTACCCTTTGTTAATTACTAGTGATAACTTTGCGTTTCCTCCCTAATATTCCGCCCAAATTCTTTCTTGCTCTGTCACTCACTGCTTGCTTACCTTTAGATTAACGGTCTCTAGTTTCCTTTTTTCTCTTTCATTGTTGCCTTTCCTTCCCCTTCCATTCAGGGCTCATCCATTTGATTTGTGAATTCCAGACATGCATACCTCTCAACCTCATAGCACAAGAAATCTGGACAAACCCTAAAATAATGGGGGCCAAAGGCCCAAAATAGGGATAGATTTTAAATATTGCTCTTATAAACTTAGAAAGTTGCTAGAATAACAGGACGTGTGTTAGTATGTATTTTCTGAAGGCTAGGAAGTCTGAAACTCAAATGTGCATGATTATTTATTGACTTCAGTCTTCAGTGATTTGCCAGAAAACCACTAATTTTATGAGGGACGAACCAAAAATATGAGTATATAATCTGCACAATTGAGAAGTATGGAGATGTGCCATTTTGCATTTTTTAGCTGCAACAAGTAAGACCATTCCTTTGACTTTGTAACAAATATAACCAAGGAAAAAACACAGTCTAGAACATATAGAAATATTTAAAAGACTAAACAAACCAAATGAAATTGAAGACAAACTGTTCTATTAAAATTTAGTTAAACACTTTCCTTTAACTTAAACATGAGATGTCATTAGAACATTTAAATACAGTAAATTACTCACATGATGCTTTTAGAATCATGTGGCATTCTAGCACTAATCCTAATGAGCCAGATTAGTAAAGTGTAATCAACTAATGTCAAACTTCTTAAATATAAAACTATCTGTTCCTTAATGTCATAAATACTATTTGTTCACAACATTTAATGAAGTACTACCATGGTTTAGAACTATGCACATCAATTATAGTGGTGCAGATAATTAATGTCCAGCCAGCTTTCAGTGCATAACAGGACAATGCATTCTTTCGACTTGTCTTATTCTGTCCTTTCTATACCTTGTTGTGTATTAGTCCTGATGTACGAGTTTATGTGTTAAAACAAACCTATTCTTCTCCATCCAACTCATATCTTATCTCTACATCAAGTATGTCATTAAAGAACCTAGATAAAGTAGTCGCATGCTATATATGGTTAAAACGTTTATGACCAACTATATTGTAACAGTTGTAGCATCTGTATTTGTGTCACTCACCCTCTGACATGTTTCCCCATGAAGTGCCACCATACACAAGCTTGAGCTAGCATGTAGCAGAGCCATATGCTTTACTGCTTTACCACTGAGAAACCTTAACCATTCTTACCTGGCTACAGTTATCCGACTCTCTGCAGCCCCCTGAAATAACATTGATTTATAGCCAATAATGATAATCCCATAAATATTCAGCATTATCTAAGACACTCACTTTGTGTGCTTACAAGACCACTTCAGTCCACAGCCAGCTGCTTAGTGCAAAGCGGCTACCCATCAGCAGGCAAAGAGGTTCTATCAATGGCATTTGCACAGCAAAAGTGGAATAACCATCCTTTTATCATATGAGAATTTGCCTCCAAACAAGGTTTCAAACTGGCCAACAAGTCTCATTTACAGTTACAAACATCCCTCTGCTTTCCCAACCTCTGTATTTCACTTTATAGTCAACCCATGTCCTATAAACTCTTGCCAGTCCACTGTCCATCTCTCTTCTGTTTCTCTTCAGTGCATAGAAGTAGCAAAAGTAGCCAGAGTGACCACATGCATGCTGGCTGCTGCAATGCTGCAAAAATACTGAGCCTGATTTTTTTTTTTTATACTGTCGATACACAGTCTTGTTTTGTTTCAGTGGATTGATCACAACAAACGTGGGATTTTTTAGTGTGTGTTTTTGTTAACATGGCCAGGATCCAGAAAGATGACATAGATAAAAGCCTAATAATCACGGTCATAGATACTGACAAGTCTGAAGAATTTACAATACAGGCTATCATATACTGCCCTGCCGTTCTATCTGATTTTTCACTAACCATCCTGATCTCCCCTCCACCCACTGAAACCTTTGTGAACCTCACAGCTATAATTTCAGTAGCAGTGAACACTGGTAAATGTCACAAGCAGGATCAATTCTACAGCATATTTATTTCTGTGGACCTCCGCAAATAAAGCTCACCATTGGTGATGTAAGATCAGAAAACTGTGCATTCTACCCTCACACTAGGCACTTCAGCTCATACACCAGTAGTGACACTATAGTGCAACATGGTATAGGGGGTGGGTAGAACAGATACACTGTATGCTTCAGATGATAGCCTTAGAATTATATATTAAACAGAAATCCTATCAGCCCCTTATAACTGCAGCTGCTGTGGGACACACAGACTGTCCTAAATTATATATTTTAGTAATCTTAGCATTTTCCTGTCTTTGCCTGTGTTACAGCCTAGATCCTGACAGACCTCATAATTATTTCTGCAGAATTCTATCTTAAGCATTTTTTAATTCTGTCAGAAATTTCAGCCTAACTAACTCATCCGGCAGGTTCTCCATAAGTCAGTTGACCACTTCTACAAAGAATCATTTTCTTGCATATCTTCCGCACAAAATGTCCATTCATTTTAAAGATGTTTCTTTTCTGTTTTTTTTTTTTTTTTTGCTTAAAAACATTAATTATGTCTCACAGAGCCTCATAACATATCACAAAGACTTCATTCTTGTCCCACATTCTCTTTTGTTTTTGCAAATATACCTTCTGAATTACTTTATGACATATTTGAAGATGTTAGAATACCTGTCTTGTGGTCATTTAATATGATTTCAATGTCTGAATCAGATTATGCCTTTGCAAACACATTCTGTCTAAAATATGATAGACTAATTCAATGTGGGAAT